>NC_053406.1:13430025-13730025 GCF_016859285.1 Xiphias gladius | reverse complement strand
AGACTGATGGCTAAAACAGGCGAAGAAATTACAAACACAAGCTAATTGAATTTAATTTAAAACTTAATGTTATAATTTTGTTGACCATTACTGCATTGCATTAGAGCAGCGCTACAGCTTGATAATTGGAATCAGTCTAAGAGTAGTGGGCAAGCAGTTTGACGTAAAATATGCATAGACTGTATAAGCCTAAAGCAATAGTTCTGTATTTTGGGAAAACACTTATTTGCTTTCTTGATGAGAAATGCTGAGAAGATCAATACCACTCTCTTGTCTGTACAGTAAATATGAAGATACTGCCAGCAGGCGATTAGCTCAGCTGAGCATGAGGACAGGAAACAGCTAGCCTGTCTTTCCAAAGGTGACAAAATCCGTCAACCAGCACATCTAAGGCTCACTAATTAGTATGTTATATCTCGTCTGTTTGATACGTGCAAGAACTGAAGTCTAAAAAGAACACAACAAGCTAAGCTAAC
The DNA here is from genome assembly GCF_016859285.1 of Xiphias gladius. NCBI lineage: Eukaryota > Metazoa > Chordata > Actinopteri > Istiophoriformes > Xiphiidae > Xiphias > Xiphias gladius. Next base: position 13,729,549 of record NC_053406.1, on the reverse strand, counting down.
TGGCTCATCTAACTCTCAGCAAAGGAAGACATAAACCATATTTCCCAAAATGCAGAAATATTGTTTTAAACATCAAACATCAGAATGGATTAAGTAAGGACAGACTGGATTGGCTGACTCACATATATTGTACAACCAGTTCCAAGGTGGATCAGAAAAGGCAGAACTTTCCTCCAGAGTGGAAGGCCAGAGAGGCTTTGACCCTGATTTCCAGTATGAAAACAGGCCGTGAAAGTGGCGCTTCATGATCCCTTTGGCTTATTAAGGTTTAGGCTGAAGGTATCGGAAAACATACCAGAGGGATAACTGGGGCCAGAAAGTGTGAGAAACTGCTGTCAAATTTTCCTGTGATCTTGAACACCAGATTAATACGTACAGTATACTGCTGTGCTATCAATCAGGTGGCTATGACTCAGATTAGCAAATTGGTGGGTTCTATTCTCCCTCGTCATTGAGTGCAGCAGAAGCAGGAGATTGAAGGGAGATGGCATGTGACAATTAAAAAATGTGAGAGTCCCTTAACACCTCCCCTGCTTCTGCAAGAGCTGACAATGCAGGGTTCTTTATCACGTTTACAGTTTATTGAACTACACCGAGTCAAAGACGGAAAGAGGAAAGCTTGATTTGGAGGAGAAAGGAAGGGTGTTTAGATCACGAGAAGCATGGATTAAAAACTGTCGGTACTTTTGTCCCTAATACCAACATAATCTTGGACTGCCTCGATTAATAAAGACATACAATGGATTAAACAGTTACATACCCTAAGTGAGATTGGTCTGATTTTTCAGTGACCATGATTACTCATAAGGTCTGATTGGCTTGAAGAGAAAGCCAAACTTGGAACAAAAAAGTCCATGTAAAACACCTCTCATTCTGTCAACGTCAGATTGAATAATGAAGCTGAAGAGAAGTGTAAATTCTGGTGGAGTGTAAGTCTAAATGATGTGTCTGCATGGGTGAGAGAGACAGCAGAAAGGAAAAGGAACTCACACAGAGAAAGTCAAAGAGTTTAGAGCGAGAGGGAAAATAGTCATCAATGTGGGGAAGATATGTGTGGATCAGCAGGTAAAAGTTAAGCTCACGCAGTGGTGTGTCTAACACTGCATCTCTATATGCACACACTAGTGCATGGATATTTAAACATTCATGGTTTCTTTCCAAAATGAAAGGATGTACTACAACGGGATTATGTGGCTGCAGCAGGGACCTGATGTTTACAAGAAGAAGGAAAGGAGTGATGTTGCAGTGATGAAAGTAATACAAGGAAGGACAGGCTGAAGAAAAGACAGATGAGAGGAAGTAGAAAGGGGAAAGGCTGGAGGTAGTAAGAAGAAAGAAAAAAATGGAGCACAGGAGGCTGTTTGGGGGGGACTGACCTTTATTCAACAAGGCAGGCCAATTAAGAGCAAATTCTGTTTGGGTGAAGCAGACAGACAAGGAGGAAGGAGAGAAGGATATGCATAGAGCAGTGAGGGGAGGGTTGAGAGAGCATAGCGAGGAGGAGAAGAAGAGGGGAAAAAGAAGAGAGAGAAAAAAGCATGAGCTGAGAATATTTCGCCATGAAGCTCTAGGTGTTAAGACCGTGATATGGCAACACCCTGTTTTATAGTTTTAATGCCCAAAATATGTCTTCATGATGTTCTCAACACAGCGACATGCTGTCCACTACAGCGGGGGTTTAAATGTCTACACGGTTTGTGTATGTGTCTCTATGTGTGGCAGCAGATGCTGGTTCAGTGACGCAATCCCACCTCACCAGGGAAGAGTGGGTGAGAGATGCTGCTGAAAGAGAGAGTGAAAGAGAGAGAAAGAGGTGAAAAGAGGGGGGGGGGGGTGCCAGGGGAAAGAGAGAGAGAGAGAGAGAGAGAGAGAGAGAGAGCAAGAGGGAGAGCAAGAGGGAGCGGGCAGCATGCTGAATGCCAAGCAGCATGGTATTAGAATGGTGCTGTGTTGAGCAGGCAGGCTGAGGTATATAACACTGCTCAACTAAACCACAGTTTCCTGTAAGTTTCCAAACTTCATCTCTGAGGACCACAGTTTTATCACCTTCTTTTTTTTTTTATTTCTTTTTCCTCAACCTGTACGAAGTTTTGCTAATTTTTGGTGCTTTTTTTTTTCAATGCAATTTTTTTTTTTAGTTTTTCACTTTTGTCACAGCCCAAAACAGATTTGGAGATTTACTGTGACTATGTAAATCAAGACAAACATAATGTTTGAAGTGGTAGCCTTCAGTACATAACTGTAGCTCAGCTATACAGTACAGGGACTTAAGTAGGATCTAGCAGTAACAACCGGTATCTATGGATACCTCAAATTTGTCAAGGGTAATCTATTTTTATCTTCCTTTGACCCACCTTGGGGTCCTGTACTTGGTCTCTGCAAATATACCGGTGTGCAGCAGTAATTCTCTGCCTTTGTTTTTTACTGCTCACAAATCCAAGAGGAATGATTGGTGTTGGTTTCCTGTGGTGGAGGTGCGTCTATATTGACCTCTGCAAAGTCACACATAACCTGTCATATGTATTTCTACATTCATTCATCTGGCTTTTGTCTTTCTATACTGACATACAAATGAGCTACAATTCAAGCAACAGTAGATCAAGATGAAGCATTTAAGGGGTATTTCTATAAGAATTAATACATATCAGTTGTGACATGTCACCTTCCTTTAAATGAAGTTGAGTTATGCATGTGTCAGGCCCAGTATGGGTATCTCGACCTGGACAGCTACAAACGTCTGCCACTGGGGAGCAAACTACTTTAAAATGGGACTGGGAAGAGTTGATTTGATCGGTCATGACTGGTAAAAACATTAGTCCTAATTCTACTCTTTTTACAACTCCACTGAAGCCACACCACGTCTGGTTACATTCAAGCATATGTTTAACGTACTGCATTAAATATCACGAGTCCAGTATTAAATTAGCATATTAGTGGCACACTGGTACTTTAAATTAATAAAGTGTGTGTTAAGGGGCTTAGAAAAGGCATTGGAAAAGGCTTGTTTACCCTATATGAATTATATGGAGATTTATGCTTCTCCCAGATTTGTCAGCAACTGCAGCTCCTCGAATTTGTTCACAGTGTAAAACTAATCCACCAAAAAACAGAAAAAGCCTAATGTAGGAATAAGTAGCCAATCCTAGTTAAACACTATGACCATTACTGAAGAATTGTGCAGTTGCTGTATAAAAAAAGCCTTAATCAATTATTTTTTACTGAGAAGCTTTTGCAGTGTTTACTGTGCCTTAACTGTATGCAAATGGTTATCTGATTTTCATTTTCATTTAATGTGTAGATATCAAAGACAGAAATTATTTTTTTACATGACCGTTGTCTAGAAAGTTAATGTAGAAACGTTGGTAAATGTTTAAATGCTTCATTTTGGATTTTCGTGTAACATATTAAATAGTTGGCTTTTTGTTATAATCTATTTGAATATCTTTTCATATCTTGTACCATAATATTGTGTTGTGAAGTCTGCATCAGGTTACATACTGTAGTAACTGAAGTGTATTATCTATTCAGTAGTGTCATTGATGACTGATCACAGGGATTCCTTCTCTTCTCTTCTCTTCTCTTCTCTTCTCTTCTCTTCTCTTCTCTTCTCTTCTCTTCTCTTCTCTTCTCTTCTCGTCAACGGCTGTGTTTGAGTGTGTGTCAGTCTTTCTGTCTGTATCCATGTGTTTGTGTGTAATTGTACCTCTCCACCCTCTCCTCTGTAATTGTCTTGGTCTGGGGTGACAGAGCAGACCTGACAAGTGAACCCAGATAGTGAGTGGAGATAGATTGAAGAGGAGTGTCGGCTCTCGCCTCTATCTCTCCTCATCTATTACTTGTGTCTGACAGAAGCAGTGCCATATGATGGATGGATGCTCCAGTCTATCTCTATCTACTTCTCACTCCCTTCACTCTCACTCGTTCATTTCTCTCCACTTGGTTTCTCTTCATCTTCCTGTCACTTGCTCCCTCCATTTAAAAAAAAAATCTGTCTTTGTATTCTCTCTCTTTGACTTTGTTTCATTCTTTTTCTGTCTCTCTTTCTTCCTATATGTGGTACTCTCATTACTTTCTTTGATAGCATGTGCATGGTTCAGGTAGTATGTGTTGTGTATGTGCAAGTGTCTAAATGATAGTGTAGCGATCTGAGTTTCAAATTACTGAGGTAGAGTGATCTATCATTCTATGTCAGTGTGCTGTGTCTTACAGGCATGAGTGTCTGCTATATGTGCTTACATTCAATTCTCTACACTTCATGCCGCAGGCATAACAGCTTGATTTTTCAAGTGTAAATGAACACAAAAAATTGCAGGACCCACTCTTGTCTACTTTTACATTTCGATTCTGTTTAATGGAAATATAAAATACATCTTACATTTCGATTCTGTTGAATCGAAATGTAAAATAGACCAGAGTTAATCGTAGGGATCATTTTAATGTGGTGTGCCTTGCCAGATGTTAATGTATAATATCCAAGGACTGGAGTGCCAGGCTGTAACTGTTACAGCAGGAGCCAACAGCGCGTGGATGGGATCTGGACAGTCTCTCTCCAATTCCAGCTTTAGTAAAATACTGAAGTTCATATGCTGTCTCCAGCCAGTAGCAGTACTTTATACCCACAATGTCTCTTAAATGTTAACCAAGACAAAAAAATTTAAAGCCACTGTGCCTATGGTCGCTTCATTCATCGATGGTGTGGATGTGTTTCATTAATACTGCTTTCTGCTATTTATTTGTTCATACCATGCTGTGGCTCACTCAGGTACAATGTTTAGTCCTTTCTTTTTTAAATTTTCCAAATTTTTTTGACACCTGCCATCCTGGATTGCAATGGGTGATAATAAATAAATGACTGGAAATTGATCAGGATATAAAACCTGTTTATTCTGATCTATCAGCAAATCCCTTCATCAGCCTCAGTACCAATCATACAGATTGACTTGGGACATCCCTAGCTTTCACACACATTACAACACTAATGTCTGTAGTCACATTTGCAACCTTTCTGATAGCTGGTTTTTTGCAACATAAGTACAAAGCAAAACCCCCAGGAATACTGGCATTCCTGTGTTAGGTGGAAGAAATTCTGCACAACTGTATTGCAGAATGAACGAAAAAGAAAATGTGCCCTTGGTTAAAACTGGTGAAATGAATGGAGTTTTCTGATGTTTTTTTTTTTAACTTGCTGATGGACAGAACAGAGTCTGAAAGAAATTCATTAACCTCCCAGTTTAAAGGTTGTGTTTGTGTGTCTCTTTGTGTGGCTGTGTGAAGTCCATTCTTTCTGAATATGCTCCTCATGTGTTTGTGCTAGTGTGTACGAGTGCTCCTAAAAACCACACTCGTATGACAATATGAGACTGAGAAAAAACATTATGAGTTAATTTGTTAATACAAAAACATGACGGCCGTGAACAAGCATTCCAATTGCTAAAAATTGTTAGAAATGTATCACCGTTAATGTGACATGCCTTGCAGTAAGGTTCAAGAGACAAAACAGTGATATAATATTCTTAAGCAATACCCGTGGAACGTTTTTATATTATTATTTGCTTTTAGTTTCTTACTACTTACAGCCTACTCTACAGAGTCTTTGTGTTGGCTTTGCTGCATTTGTCCCTTCTCTTTTGCATGCGTTCCCTAAAAACTACACTAGCAAATACTCATTTGACAAAGCACTCTTAACTCAAGGTCCAATTGCTAGCTTTTTCCATCGGTTTCAGCAGCATCTTACAGTCTTCATCAGAGGCAGTACCAATCCTGCTACTGAAAGAGCTAAAGCTCTAAAGCTCTAGCGCAAGCCAGTAAGCGGACCTTGAGTTAAGATTATTTTCTCAAACAACTGTTTTCAAGGTCAAGAACGAACTTCCACACTTTACAGTTTCTAGATTTCTGCAATCTGTGGATGAAGTAAAACTAGGTTCTCTTATAAAACTTCATTTTTTAACACTCAAATAAACAAACACTATGGGAAATGTGTAACATATACAGTAAGTACTAAAGTATATTAACCACCCTATGTCCTAGTGTGTGAATGTACAGCACTTCTATTGCACTGCTTGGTGTACAAACGCACACTGTACAGGGCTCTTGTCCTCTTAGCTGCTTTAAAAGTGAAGACTTATTTCCCCTATCCGGTGCACACTGCAAATAGTGTTTCAAGTGAACACATAAATTAATGAACGCACAGAGCCCGGCACTTAGTGAAGACTTCCTAAGCACTTTAAAACCCTCCCATGCCTCTTGATCTTAGCGGCGGGGGACATTTACCATCACATAGGATGTGATGTGTGCTCCTTAGAACACTGTTTTATATGTTAAGGACAACAGATAAGAGTACTGCATGTCAGCTTGAACTAATATGTAGCTAAACCTACTTCACAGAATTACAAGTAATACATTCTAACCTTGTCAACAGTTCTGAAAACAGGAGCTAAAGGGACATTAAACCCCTCAACTTTGATGCAGCCTGATGAGTGTTTATTAACACAGGCTAAAAGTACAGACCCTGCTGGGTTGAAATTGTCCACTTGATGCACCATGAGCCTGATATTCTGAGAAATAATTAGACCTGAGAGGGCAATCTACAACAGATAAGGGTGCTATTAAGGGCCTAGTAGGTAGTATATAAAGATCAGCAATAGTTGTAGTTAGTGCAGAAGATGGTGGTGAACCAAGAAACTGAAAAGTCATTGTTTATCAGTGTTCGCAGCTTAGCTCTAATTCTAAATCGGACCTCAATATTACTTGGCCTTAATCTAGGCCATTTATCTGATCAACATTGCTTTGCTTTGTATTCTGAATTCTCTTTACAACACTGGAGCGTTGTAACTGGACATTACAGTATTGACTGTGCTGTCACTGTATCGTGTTTAGCTAATTACAGTTCCCTCAAGAGACACTGGGTAAATGACCTCACTGTAGCTTTCTGGAGAGCATTTCAGTGTTTTAATATCAGAGTTAAACATCCAAAAATGCATTTCTAGCTCCCTCTCAAGGGCGCAGCACTGTGTAAATTCAGCTCAGTCTACTTGTAATATGTGAGCATTACTTACAGAGAGGAAAACCCCCACTGCTAAAATTTTTTCAACCAATTGCACATTAATTAACCGTCTCAGGAAATTTTATGATGATGCCACAAAAACATGAAAACAGGAAAAGAGAAAACAGCATGTTTTACCACTTACAACTTACAGTGTAAAGTCACTATTTGGACCATATTAGTTCCAACATTAATCATCCCACAACTGTTTTGAAAATCTGGGGAGATAACTGTATGCACCGACATTTATGGCATTTTCATTTTTCCTAAGCAATTTTCCAGTCTAACTTCGGTTTTGAAAAAAACAAAAACAAAAAACAAAACACTTGGGTACAACAATCTTCCAGTCAATATGGGGAACTGGGAGCTTTTAGACAAGTTGAATGTGGGTTACATTTCATTTGAATATGAATGTGAGGCTGGCAGAGTCGAGGCTCAGTATGAGGATACTGTTTACCACACAGATTATAGAGCATGTGCATGTCACACACACACACACACACACACACACACACACACACGCACACATTCTCACACATACAAGTACACAGATATGTATTCTCTTATTCTGTCATGAAGAGTTCAAGCACCTATGCAAGTTTGTTTTTTTTCTACTTAACAGGCACCTGTGAGGCTTCTGATGCAAGTTTGATTGACAGTGGCAAAGGGTTGTGTCTGTGTGTACATGTGTGTGACAGACCAGGCAGGTTGATGATTGCCGACTCCAAACAACCTATGCCTCCATAAGAAAAGCAAATAAAAGACATGTTAAATGCACTCTAAATGTTTTCCCCACGTGTCACTATTATCACAATTCTCTCATAACACACAATTTCATATTGTCTAATGAGTGAAACATTGAGGGGTACATTGTCTTGTTTGTGAGTCTTGATAAACAGGTCACTGGGTTGTTACCTTTGAAAGCATACCTGTGTCTTACACTCTAGGGATATATTGTTGAGTGTTGAGATTATGTTGAGATTATGCCTGACAGATGCATTCAATTTGGTTAAGTTTTAATCATTCCCCTAAGACAGGAGAAGTAAAATGCAAAAAATTAAAGGGGATAATTTAGTGCAAGTGTTGTGAACACATAGTTGAACACATACATTTTAAGCTGTCAACATGGCATCAAGCTATGCAACATAAAATAAAGCATTAATTGTAATACATTATACTTAATATAGTAAAAAAAAAAATCAATTACTTTATTAATTAGAATGAGCAAAGCTGTGAAAAGAAAAGAGATTTCTCTACACTGAGATAAACCAGCCACAGCTGCCAACTTGCTGAACCGGTGGATATTGATAAATGCTCTTTCACACAGAGGTTGACACTGAGGTTGATCTACATGGAACCCGCTGGTCACTGGCTCCCAAGATGGATGTCGCTGTCACTCATAATCCAGAAATTTACTATGGATGCAAAAATATGTGCTGCTGAATTCATTAAAGTGGCTGTAATCAATATTTTTTTTGACAATGCATCAAATGAGAATGTGAAAACTATGCAACACTGTGAAAGGGGTTGCCTGTGGTGATGACCTTAGAGAGAATTATCACCCAAGTCTGCAGCTCACTTCAGCTTTATGGAACCTTATAGCGAGTTTCAGCTCATTGTTTAGCTGTCTGGCTCGCAACTTTACTGTTTTGGTTCACTCTCTTTGCTCTCATAATGGTGTTTTTGGCTGCAGCAGTCAGCTGTTTTCAGCAAAGAAGCTCTAAAAACCAACTGTACACTAACCTGCTCAGTACCAAACAGTTTTTTGAAGCTAGGACTGTTACTCACCGTTGCCAAACTGTGTAGCATGCGGGTGTATTTCTAGGCCATATAGACATAAACCCAAATGCTTCAAATGTGCCTCCTGTGTCAGCTCCCCCTTATTTTCCAATCTAGCTTTTGGGATGTGGAGTAACTGAACACATTAAAGATGAAAGTTTAAGAAGGTACAAAAAAAAGTATAAAACTGCATTTTATCATAGAATATACTGTTAAATACTCCTTGAAGCTTGTAGGTTAGGGATAGGACCAACAGTTAAACTAAATAGCTATTATCATTACACACTTTTTTTTTTATGTGAGCCCAAACTGGCCCTTGGAGAGTTGGAAGAATTCTTCTGTTCAGTGCCTCTGAACAAACTCAGTGTCACTGTGTGTGTGTGAAATAAACCATGGCTCTGATAAATGATAGCCAGGATCATCATCTGGCTCACTAGACCAGTAGAGGCTGCATGAGGTCAGACATCTGGCTGGGGCCTCCCACTCAGCCTACACTGTTTCTGATAGGGCCATGAAGATGACCCATCTCCAGAACAGGGAGCTATTTACTGCTGATGTGCTAAGCACTCCATAAATCAGGTTATGGTGAAACACAAATTACTCAGAAACAGCCATAGGGAAGGACTGTGGAAGCCAAGATGGCTGCCATTAAAAGCTGCATTGACCAAAGAAGCCCAGCTTGGACTGATTTGTTTGGATTTCCTCGATTTAGTGCTCAGGTTTGGTGTGTGTTTAACATTTTCAGTATTATTGTTGCTATTGAGACTATCATAGCTTCAGTTTAATCGTGTCCGTTGTGTACTTACTTGATACTGTGTGTGTATCTGTATGTGTGTGTGAGTGGCAGCTGTAGAGCTCCTTGTCCCAACTTTTATGCTTTGCTACCAATTTATTGAGCTGGCAGCTGTTACAATAAATTTGTAGTGTGATAGTCTCCCTGCCATCCCATAATAATCCTGTGAAAATTTGAAGCTGTTTGGATAACTCATACTCCACATTCATTGCTGACATTTATTATTGGTGTTGAGTGTACACCTTGCAAGTCTATTCTGGTGGTTGTCATGAGGACTGTGGTGATGATGAAACTTTGTAATGATAATTGTTGTCTCATAAATAATGATTTAATTGGCTTTTTTCCCCATGGAGAATGAGTAAAGAACTGGGCACGTTATATAACAAATCACAATGATATACAACAAGTCACAATGATAGAAAATGAAAAACAGGAAAGATACTCAGAAAGATTATTACTGATCGGATAAGAGGTGGAGTCGACTACAGGTGGAGTAAGGAACAGGGTCGTTATGGGAAGGGCAGGGTGACAACAGATCAGGTCTTCATACTGCAAAACATTATTGAACAGGTCAATAAGTGGCAAGCAACGCTATACCTGAACTTCATAGACATTGAAAAGGCTTATGACTCTATCCATCGTGAAAGCCAGGGGCGATCATGATGAAGTATGGAATACCAGAGAAGACTGTGAGAACTGTGAAAATATTCTATAAAGACTTCCAGTGAAGAGTAGGGAGAAACCTGTGAGTGGTTTGACATAAAAGCTAGTGTCAAACAAGAATGCAATGTGTCAGAATTTTTGTTCTTGGTTGTTTGGGTAATGAGAAGAACGGGTGGCCATGGTGAGAATGGTATTAGGTGGAAGGTCACATTAAACATAGACGACCCTGACTTTGTGGATAAGGTAGCGCTTCCCTCCTCTACCAAACAGCGGAGTCACAAGAAACTGACAAGACTGGATGAAGAAGCCAGAAGGGTGGGACTCAAGATCAACATAGAAAAGACAAACGTGATGAGGATTAATGCAAGAAACTAGGAAAGCATTTAAAAGACACTGAAGACGTAGACAAATTCGCTTACTTAGAAGCCACAGTTTGTTAGGAGGGAGGTTAAATGATGGACCTGAAGAACAAACTCTCAAAAGCAAGAGCTGCATCTGTCAAACTAAAGCGGACCTGAAGCTCCAAAATCTCCAACAACCAGAAGAACAAAGAAGAGATTGTATAAAATGCTGGTGGTGCCGGTCTTGCTATATGGATGTGAGACATGGCAAATCAACAATTGAAAGTACAAAGCCATTGATGTATTCAGTAACAGGTGCCTACGAATAATCTTCTGAATTCAATGGCAAGACTGCCAGTATTAAAGAGCTACAAGAAAGAGACGGCATGAAGCTGCTGAGTGAGTAAGTGAAGTGGTGTAGATGGAAGATGATCGCACATATACTAAGGCAATGATTGCAACATAGCAATGACATGGGTGCCAGAAGGAAAGAGAAGAGGTTGAAGGCCAAAGGCTACCTGGAGGTGCACAGCTGAGAAAGAAAGAGTCGGGGCTGGCTTGAAATCATGGAAAGAGGTGCAGACTATAGTAGCTGACCGGGAAAGGTGGAAATACCCTGTGAAGGCCTTATGTGCCATGAGGCACAAAGAGGATAGGTAACAGGTAATGTTAGAAAACAGAGTGCTGTTTGCAGTGAGACTCATGTTGCTCCCTGTGCAACATTTGCTAATGCTCGACAAACAGAAAATAGCGTTGCAAGCAATTACAGGAGGTAGAGGTAGGTGCAAGAGGTAGGCACAACACTACAAGTATGAGAGGTAAGAACAAGTCAAGATTTTACTTACACAATCATGTCACTTTTTTCTCAACAATTTTGGCTATTATCCCTTCTTTAAATACAGGTCTTTACAACACAAAAACTTGTAGACTCGTCCAGAAAAAAAAAAAGTACCGCAGGATTTCTGTAAACTGGTTTTGCAGCATAATTTTCTGATCACTTACTGTTAATATCAACATTTCTACCGAATTTGTTGAACAAGTCAGTTCATGCACACATAACAGATGCCCCTCATATTACACTAAGATCTTCTCATCTCATCGAACAAGCTATTGAAAAGATGTAAGAGGAATTATGATGTGTGAAATTATTCTCTGTGTAATTCAACTTAACATCCAGTTATGTCAGTCTGTGTCCTTTGTCTGAGCTAAAACGTCATCTGACCTTTTCTGGCATAGAGATTTAGGCAGTGTGATCTGAATCAATAAGCAATGGCCCAGTCGACAAGAGGATACAAATTCTGATCAATTTATATACAGTATTTGCACTGATTTTAAAATATGCTTATCAAAAATAGCAATCCACAATAGTTATTGTGCAGGTATGGGAACAGTAATAGTTTTGTAGTTTGTAATGTGTTGGGCAAATGCCAAAATCCTGCATCACCCACCTATTCAGCAACCAGTGTTCATTTCCAGCAAAACATTAATAGTTGACTTTTTAAATATACATTAAGAGCTTCTCTTTTGACAGCATAATGCAGAAACTGCACACAACATGGCATTGGGCACATCCTGCCAGGTGTCGAAACTTAACATTAGCTGCCAAAGAGCTGTCGAGCAACTGCTGCTACCTGTTAACAGCCTGTTAGAGAACCTCTCTAATGTTAGAGAGTGTTTTATAATTTATTGAGCCAGTCATATACAGTCCACAGTTTTTATGCAGCAATCAGAAGTTTGTTGCTGCAGTCTCATCATGACATCAAATGATGAAGTAATTAAAATCACCATCACACTTTGCTAATGAAACTGTATTGATCCCAGCGTTAAACAATTTCAAAACTTCTGAAAAGATGTCTTGTCCGGTGCAGCAAAATCACACATTTTTCAATATTTTTTTGTTTAATTAATTCTACTGAGAGTAACCACTGTAACGGAAAGACATACTTGTTCATGTCATCTAGGATATGGTGAGACTGTGACATGTGAACTGTAATTTGGATCACTGCACAAGCTAAGAACACTATTTAAATATTTATCTCACTTACTTCTGTGTCTGGTGAGATGTGGTATTTAATTTATGGTTGAGGTGATACTTTCAGATTTAGGTTTACATTGTAGGTATGTTAGATTCACATAGGATTAAGACTTCTGCTATGAATACCAATCACATGAGATTTGCTACAGTTGTCCATATGTGCAAAGGGCTATTTTCATGTAAATACAGACTCCCACTGGCTTCAGGTTATAATCCCTAACATTTCAGCCAGTATGTCAGACCAATCACAGTTCTTGTAGTCCCCATGTAGCATCTCTGTAGCTGCAATTACATTACATTTTTTAGGAGGTGCACATCGGGTACACGGTAGCTGCTGTGGCAAATGCAGTAGGTTCTGTAGCTACGCAGTAACCCCTTAACACAGAACTACAAAATCCATCCTTATAGGGCAGCTAAACAAAGTGTGGGCTAAGAGAATAGAGCCACATATTCTTTGCTAAAGAATACTGATGAAGACAATGAACAGATTGGTCTGATGGGGTAATACTGAAGTCATGATGGATTTTACTGTATCTTCCACATGCACCAGCATTTGTCTTCTACATTATGTCTAATGTGTGTTTTTGCAGTTTCTTTTGAATCCCTTGCGAGTACACAATTTGAATTAAAACCACAACATAGAGAAGTAGTAAGAATGCAAATCCACTGAATAGCCATTGCTAACAAATGTCAGCCATAAATAGTATCCAAACTGGGGTTTGATATAATGAAAATCTTGAGGATTATAACTAACGGGCTTAATCTTGAATTTTCTATAGTGAACAATGAATAAATAAATAATTGCTAAGAAGTTTATTGAAAGAGCTTATGATGAGCACACAGTTTTGTCAAAAGCTTGAAGGCAGACTTCACAGTGGGAATCTGACTCCAGAGTGAATTCTGCTGAGCTTCTCACGCCGGACAGTTGTCTTTAGTGATTGTTTCCAAATACTGTCATGTTTTAGATAAGGATTTACATTTTTATTAAACAGAAAATCCATCCGACAGTCTACACAGGCTGGTGTGTGTGTGTGTGTTGGAGGTTTAAAGAATAATGTTCATGGACATAAACTGAACTGCTCAAGATCACAGAAATTCTGTGTATAAAATCTTCTTCATGGTGGCTTTTCTCTGATGCCAGTCCCTGCGGTGTTAAATTATTGCAGGAACTTAAAGTCACTTTGAACCAAAGTTAACGTCTTTTATTCTCTCTCTCTTTAACGTCTTTTCATACACGCTGTAACTGGGTAAGTTGGGTCTGCATTTAAACAAAGCATCAATACACATCAGAATCCCTTTTTCCCCCTCATATTTTGTCCCCTTTGGTTAACAGTTAATTCAACGGGGGATACATATTGGACTGAGTAAAATAAGATGTTCTCCCAGCTGAAAGTTGGAGCCAATGAGATTTTATTTTAGTTTTTCCCCAGAACTTGATTTTCTTTTTAATGAAGGAAGATACATTTCCCATCTGCTGTCTAAAAGGACTTTGTGAGGCATTTTTGCTTTCACAGGAATTGTATTTGAACTCGTTAGTGTGCTGTTAAGGTGCCCAACAAATAAATTATCAAATTACTCAGACGTTGGATCATTTGGCAGTATCATTATAGCAACCTTTACTGTAACTCTTTGGGACCAACATTTTCCTTGTGATCAAAACATGATTTTACTGATTGTTCTTGAGGCTATCTAGGCTTTTAGTTCCCATGACTGCTTCATTTAGTCTTTAATTCAATAATGGAGATTTGGATTTATACAGTATAACAGGGATTTTGGATTGTGGATATTAATGTGAGTTTTTAAGACGAAGCTATTATTGGTGTTTTCAAACTGAAGTAAGCTCCAAAGCTTTGCTTCAGGTGAGACACAGGAAGGAAAAACAGACCTGATGTGGACTTGAGGGAAGGGAGCAGTTTATCTTCAGCACCAGGTGATAATTATTTAATTGTGGTAGAAAGATAAGAAGGTATTCAGTCAACTGTCAATGAGGTGGCAAGGGTATATGGGTGTTTGTTTGCACGCACGCGCACACACACCACGGACACGCACACACGCACACGCACACACACGCACACGCACGCACGCACGCACACAGTGGTGGATATATATACCGCTGTAACTGCCAGCACAGAACAAATAATTTTTAATCCCTACTGTTATCATCACATATATTATTAATTAGACAACCTGTAATCTTCCAGGTTTGTTGAATGTTGTCGACAATAATTTAATGAATTGTTTAATGGCCTCATGCCAGCATTTCATCACCTGTGGTGCGCTTCACAACTGACCACGAGTGTCAGTAGCATACAACCCTCTGCACTGCACTGCGGGGGTGGGTGATGTGCTGGTGAGACATCGTTGATGAAATATTGAAAAAAATTTGATTTGATATTTGAGTTGGCTTATCTATTTTACAATTGAAAGGCGCTTAGAGTTTAGTTCTGGCTCACTAGCACAAGCACAAATAACACTGCTGGTTTGAATGTTTATGATAAAGTGGATCTATAAGTATCATGTGAAATAAAGGGAAATTAAATGTGTGAGAGCCATCATTATACTTAATTTCTAACATCTAGCTTCAATTCACCACCTCAGCATCTGTGTCGCTGATACAAAGAAACATTTGTGTATGTGTATGTTTCCTTTTTAGTGGTATACAAAGACAACTGGACTTCGTATAGCACTTAGAAATACCATGATGAATGAAAATCTTCAGACATGTCAGCTGCCAACTTCTTCTAATGTTTAGCTTTCAGGTGTTGTCCTTGCTCTGAAAGATACTAACAATCAATAAATGATGCAGCAACTTATACTCACTTCCACTTCCTCCCTCATGACATGTCCTATTGGTACTTATCCAAAAATTGATAAAAAGAACACTTTGTTTCTAGTCATCTTCTTTCAAACTATCTATGCATGTACACTGTTCTTATCACCTCACACAATACTTAATGCTTTTAAGAACATATAGAACAACAGAAAATATATGACATATAATCAAAGTTCATGGATTACATCAGATTGTGCGTATTTATTATCTGAGGAAATGTAAGTGTGATATTGCACAGGAGTATTCACCACCCCCTGTTAAGCGGGGGTGACAATTTCACGAAAAGCTCTAAAAAGACGGTTTTGTAAAGAAAAATCTTCCCCATTGTTTTCTATTTGTCTCTACTCGCAAAACAACATAAGTTGTTGTCATAACGTAGACCAAATTAAGAGAAGCACAAAAAGTTAACTTCAAAATAACATGTTTAGGGGCCCTGAAATGGATGAGACATGCCTCAGGAACCCTTCCATAAATTAAATCAAGTCCAGACTAAATGAATGTGTTGATGAATAACAGGGGAAATGTAGAAAACCTATTTCCAATTCAGGTATTACATTTCAGCGTGAAGAGGCCTGGTAGATTTCTAATTTAGTGTTGCTGACAGTGCAATACACTTGGACTAATTTGTCAATACACTGTGTGTGTTTGTGTGTGTGTGTGTGTGTGTGTGTGTGTGTGTGTGTGTGTGTGTGTGTGTGTGTGTGTGTGTGTGTGTGTGTGTGGACTACATTGGATCTCTTGCACACACGCAGATACAGTTGCTTTGGCCTTGTTCTTTTGAGCTGTGTGAAAGACCAGCCATTATAGAGATTACTAAGCAGGGTAGCATGTAGTTTACCAATTGAGCCCCATCAACGCCCATTATTCTACTGGAACAGCCTACATTGTCCACTTCTCTATGTGTAGTCACAATATCTGTCAGTGTCTCTTTCGCTCTCTCTTTCACTCACAATCACTTGTATCTTCACTCACTTTCTTCACTCACTTATGTCTCTCTCTCTCTCTGTATTTGTCTCTTGAACACATTCACACCCTTGCTCTTCTTGTTAGGCAGAGGTTACATCAATACTGGGGTTTGAAAACCTTTTTTTACACCTTATAAGAAAATCAATTATAGCCAGTGACTGGTATGTCTACTGTGGTACTGTGTTTTTTTTAGTTGTCCAGAGCTGTGTGAGTGTGGCTGTCTCCTTGTCTCCTTGGGTGTCTTTAATGTCTATCAGATATGAGGGGGAAAAAAAAAATCAACTTTCAAGTTCAAGTCAGCAGCTATTTTTGATATTCTACCCCGTCAAACACCTGCAACTGTGTGATCACAGTTGTATTAATGACTGAACTCTTTGATATAAATTAATTCTTTTTACTCGTTGCAGCTGTGCTCACGGTATTTGCGACTTAATATGTGTGTACTGTTTGTAGACATTATACATTTTTCAGGTTCAAGAGTTTTACCATTTCCTAAAAATATTCTACCTGCATAACCTTTGCTGCTAACCAGTTAAATAAATCATTGAATAATATGGCTAAGACTCTACAGCCATGCTAGCCACTTTGGGAGGCTATAATTGGGCGCAGTGTTGCTTCAGCTAAATGCTAATATAAGCATGCTAACATATTCACAATAACGATACTAACAAGCTGATATTCAGCAGGCATAATGTTATAGCATCCGCCATCTTGGTTTGGTGTTTTAGTTTGCAGCATTTGCTAATTAGCACTAAACACAAAGTACAGATGAGGCGGGAACATCATTAGGAATATCATTAGTTTTGCAGATATTTGCTCATAAACCAAATTAGTCAATTTCTAATTTTGACCTGATAATGGCGATAAATGAAAAGTCAGAGGATCACCAAAGGTATTATAATTCATCATCAGGCGGGGATGAGTGTATGTAGCAAATTTCATGGCAATCCATCCAATAATTGTGGAGACATTTCAGTCTTAACCTCAAAAATCAACGTCATGTTGGCGTAAGAAGAAAAGTCATTAGGATACATTGTTTGGGAACCATGAATGCTGTACAAAATTATGTACTAATCCAGCTATGAGATGATGAGATATTTCACTGGATAATTGAAAATTTCTACTCACTCACTCAATTGTGCTAGATTAAAAGTTAGTGGATCACCAGCATCCTTAAGATTCAACTTCTGGGCAGCATGAGTGTGGATACCAAATAAATACATTTTTCAGTCTGCACCAAATTGGTGGACTGCTATTCGTAGAACCATAACGCTCACTTGGCTTAAAAAGATGAATAGCTACTCAAAAATGTAACTAGACAAAGCCAACACCAGCCAAATAGATGACATCCCATTGAATCCCAGGTCCTGCAGGATGCCATTGGAGTGGGATTGCTAATACACTGTGCTGTCAGGATCATGTTGGCATGACTAAACCAAAACTCAGAGTAGACAGGATACTGTAAGAATTTGGATGTTATAGCTATATCATCTTCTGAAGGTCTTTATACTATATATGCTGCAGCCATTTCAGCACAGGTTCAAGATGTAGAATAATTTGCTGAAAGAAAATTCAGGAAGTCACGCTGTAGTGCTTTTGTGTTCTGCTGTGAAATGATAATGGCTATTGGTCTTAATTTTTACATCATAGAGCCAGAAGGCTTGTTATCTCTGACTGTTGCCAGTAAGACTCCGACCCTGCATTATTTTTAGTCTTGCTCAAAATCATTTTGAAAATCCTCACTGAACACAAGCTTCTCTGTTGGCCCAAAAGCCCTAAGCTAATTTTCTTAAAAGGAGCAAATTACTTCTTGTCACAAAAGGTTTAGTTTATATTGAATTGCTGCACAATTCCACAAAAAGTTTTAAACTTCGACTATCAGAAGAGTAGAAAGGTCTGTGCAATATAGTGCAAACAGCCTTTGTGAAGCTTATCATATATTATCTTTTTACTGACACATGGACTGGATTATATCGAAAGGTGTTTTTTGAAACAACTTTACAATTACAACTTAATAATAATTGCAGATAGAACACAACTCTTGATATTCAGAAATAATGGAACATTTTGTAAACATTTAAGACAAATGCAAAGTAACTTTATGATGTTGAAAATATGTTCATACACAAGATGAATGGTAAACAAAAAATGATTAGACTATTTCTTAGAGAGACTGAAAAGGATATTATTATCATTATTATTATTATTATTATTTGACCCAATCAAAGCTTCTGCTGCTAACATAAAGAACTACCATGTTGATGAGCCCATTTTACCTTCCTGGGTTAAATAAGGGTGACAAGTAGAAGTGACAGAAAAGTTGAAGGGATAGGGATAAGTGAAAAGCCAAATAGAGGTCGAGAGAAACATACCGGTCGTCATTATGAGGCGTCTTGTTTTTTGACGAACATTCTGTCTTTTGCATAACTTGCTCACAGCAGAGTAGGACAGAGCACAATGGCCTAAACACAGAGGGAGTTACTATTTCATTACTCTGCACACTCCTCTCTTGTCTTGCCTTTCTTTGCCTCTGCTCTCCTCTCCCCGTCCTCTCCACCCCTTCTTATCCCGCCATCTCTTCTTCTTCCTAAGATCCCACTCCCCTCTGTTCTCCTCCTTGGTTTCAGGTCGCTATGGTGACTCAGCTTTTCTCCAGCCAGCGACCAGAATCCCAATCAGACTCGCTGCCCTCACAAACACACATGCACACACGCACAGCACGAGTGTGGCGGTGCCAGAGGTCTGATGAGAGTAATGACAGATTAACGTGTTTCTAGCGGCCACAGCTGACCTCTCTTTGGGCAGCTCATAAACAACTCATCTCTCTCTCCTCCTTCTGTCTTCTTTTTTCTTTCTTGTCCTTCGCTTGCGCTTTGTCTTCTTTTATCTCTCCTTTATCTCCCTTTTCTTCATTTCTTTAGTCTCTTCTAGTCAGTAGTAATTGGGTCTGCACAATAGGTTTGAGTGCAGCTGCTAAAAGTTTTATTTCATCGGTCTGGGTCTAGCTCACCTTAGGTTAACCATCTATACTCTCGTGATGCTATGAGGCACTTAAGATAAAAAAAAAAAAAAAAAAAAATGGCTACAGATGCTCTTATCCAGGTGCTGGACAGTGACAGACTATGCTACATTACAAATTGCTACATTACGCTGCTGTGGCACTGAAACCACGCACAATAGTCTAGCTGTCAGTGCTGATACATACTTTTTCTACTGGATCCCTAAACGAGGAGGATAGGCACTATTTATTTAAAGTGCCTATCTTCTATCCGCTATGCAAATCAAGTCTATAACGATTGGTTTTTCAATTACAAAAAACCAGAAGCACCTCATATGGTGAAGCAATGCTAACAATGCAACAGACTGGAGAGCAGCCGTCCATCCCCGACTGCAGCAGTGTGAGAAACCAAGGAATGACAGTTTGTGTA
Organism: Xiphias gladius; assembly: GCF_016859285.1. NCBI lineage: Eukaryota > Metazoa > Chordata > Actinopteri > Istiophoriformes > Xiphiidae > Xiphias > Xiphias gladius. The sequence continues at coordinate 13,709,669 of NC_053406.1, read as the reverse complement.
TGGCATGGCACCTCTTTGTCTAAGGTTCAGTTAGGCTAAGAAAAACATACTTACAATTACTAATAATGAATATTAATTATCATTTTAAAGTTTAATTCACTTATTCTTCCTTAATTTAAATACCATTAGTTTTTCTCTTACTACAAGAGCCACTGCCCAGTGTGTCTTTGAATGAATAAAATCACACCAACCACACCACCATGCTAACAGGCGAAAACATGACAGCCAGCAAGTCAGCACTGAACTCAAAAGTGCAGCAAAATGAGTTGCTGTGCCATGACCATAATTAAGCCACAAAGTGACAGACACTGCTGTTTTACTGTTTCTGGTATAATCACCCTTAGGTTTGGTTTAGTTCTGCACATCTTGTCCAACATGCCAGGTTGGTCTTCCAAAATGGGAAATAAGAAATCATGAGAGCAAAAATAACAACAACAAGTAAGAACGTCAATATTGAGTTCCATCTGTTCCACCTGCACCACTGGCAGATCAGGCTAAGTCCCACTAAAAAGGTGTCAACCCTGACAAAGCAGTTGAATTGCAAAAGTCCACTAGCAGTACACCAGTTTGACAGGAGCGCACCTCCATTTGGCTCAATCTGCTATAGATAAACTCTCTAGTGGATTCTGGTGCTTAAATGAACTTCTAACTAATTGGCATTTAATTATCAACCTGTTGTGCCACTAATGTGAGTTAGTCACTGCTTCTCAGGTAACAGTCTATAGCTGTTCATAAACACCTCATAAATCCAAAATCCTTGTCCATAATCTTTTTTATTCCAGCATCTCCTTTTCCTTTGACCATAAAAAGTTAGAATACTACATTATAATCATGTGAATTATGTTAAATACCAGAAAATTATAATAAAAACCACCACAACAATGGTTGGTGTCTCTTATTTTTCCACAAACAAAGGAAATTTTTTGTTATCATACAAGCTCTCAGAGGAATTATGTTGCAGGAAAAATAGATATGCCTTTGAGTAAAGTATAATAACATTTACTGTATGTCTAAATCCCTAAACATTGACCACCAATGGCCTAGTACTTGCTATATCAGTTGTGAGTTCTGATATTGACATTGACATGGGCTCTGCATGTCTCTCTGTAGTCTGTTGCTTAGCACTTATCATGCACTTTGTTGATGATTACATAGTCAAACCACGAAAAAAAACCCCAGAAGCAGTGAGTATTTCAATGCCTCCTGTGAAATCTGAGTGATAGACATTTGCAACCCAGTTGCTGCTCACATATCCACCTCTATACTGACATGAGTGAAAGCAATTAGATCAATGCATTTCTCCATTTTTTTCAAGACACCAAAAATAGATAGATTTGCCTGTTTGGGGAACAAGAATGACTCCTGATGAAATGACTGCTGGTGCTTGTAATGGCTGGGACCAGCCTAGGCTTGATTGTTGACTCTATGTAACAAACAGCAAATCATTTTACTTTGCATTGAAGTATACTATTTCATATTTGGATCATGGGCACCTTCAAACATTTGTCAAATAAGTCATTAAACTGTTGGAAAGCAAGAGCAAGAATTAAAGAGTAGCCCTCTCCATAGCAGTGGCAGTCAAATTTTCATTATGAAATTCCATTACCTTTAAAACAACACTAGGTCAAAACCTAGTATATGGGTTGACTGTTTATTTTCAATGTGTGGAATTGAGGATATAGTTGAAAACTGTTGTGGAACCACTGTAAACTTCTACTTTCAATCAGAAGTAGCTAAAGCCTGCACGAAAAGTCGCTAAATGTTGGTCGATGATGTAATATTTTTTCTGCGTCAGATAACGGAACAAGAATGAAATACTGACTGAAACGTGGCCCATTAAAACTACATTTTAACCAGCAGTCACTTCCAAGCCATTACCAAGCTGTCGCTCTGCCCTGCTAAAATCCTGATTTTATAACCGTGATGCCAGCTGACAAAATCACCATACACATAAGTTTGAGTCAAACGGCTGTGCTGTGATTTTGCCTATATTTACTTGTAAAATGATCACTCAGAGAGAAAGTTGAAGCTCATTCACGTCTACGCAGCTGCTGTGCGGTGAATTGAATGAGATGCATAGAGAGGTGTGAATGCGGAGGGAAAGCCCGACCTAGCGCTCGTGGGGCGATACTGGTGACTGTCATCGATGGAAAGAAGCTAATGTTTGTCCAAACCATCACTAGATTTGTCACTAGCAATGACTGTATATAAAGATGGATGGCATGACAGCTCCCCAAAAGTGAAGCCATAATATATTGCTTGCCCCCTGGTAGCTGGCTGCAGTATAGTTTACAAACTCCACCCCTTCCATGCTAGTGGATGGGACATGGGCCAAAATAAAAAAATCAAAGTAAACATCAATTTTTTCCACTCCCCGATCACTGCCGCGCAGCCTCTGGTGCCCGTATCTGGAATATTTTGGCTTCAAGTTTGTACAGTGGGAGGAAATGGAGACGTTTTGTCCATCTTTACATATAGTCATTGGTCGTTAGGTGCTTTTTTGAAAAAAAAAAAAGTCACTAAAGGGGTCTGAAAAGTCAGTAAAGCTAGTGACAAAAGTGCTAAGTTGGCAACACTGCCTGTAAACGGCCCCTGATGACATAATAGAAATTGTTTGTGCCAAATTATTCTGAACGAGCAACGGCCAATGGGGAAACTCCAACACTCGGCCGGCTGACCAATGGTGTAACTTCATCCCTCAAGCAGTCAGTCAGCGACCTCTGCATTTGGCACTGTTGTTGTGGTAAAGTCAAAAAGTTAGGAAATGAGTCACAAATCAGAACTTCTCTTTTTAGTGTGACGAGAATCAATATGCTGACTTTAAAACCAGCTCAAGTGTTGTTCTGAGAGTAATTCAGGTTAAATGGAATAAATAGAAAATCATCAAAGTAAATCTGGTTACATGGATGTGCAGCTCAGCAGCCTTGAATTGGTTTATGCAGGTTACCATGCTAGAATGATACCAAATGCAGGACTGAGCATGGCCCAAACAATGGAAACGACAATTCCTGGAAACACTGCACATGGCAAAACATTAAGGGAATCAACTATTTACTATATTTAACACTTCTAGTGCAGTTAAAGATAAGAAATGTTTAACTTGAATTGCCTAAGGCAACATCCCAAAGTGTTTCACATTAAAAAACACATGGCACATGGTCTGGAAGAGACACGTCTAATGTGACCAAAAAGTACAAATAAACAATTAAAATCACATCTGCATTTAATGACAAAGGAATATTTTGTCTACTCTCGCCTTTAAGTTCATACCCTAACACTTAACTCATAGCTCACCCTCTGTGTAGTTATACTGTATGCTGTCTACATTTAAACAAAATGCAGTCAATGGTCAGTACAGACAGTCTAGAATAGAAAAGGTGCTGGTGTTGCTTACAGGCTTTTCTGAGCAGGGCTTGTCAATCACACATTACGCCTCACTGTTTTTTCATTTAACAATTGCTTTGGTCCTTGTGACTCAGTCGTGGCTCACCACTGTATTACCAAAACATCCTGAACATCACTGAAAAGCCATTTGAAGGTACAAATGCGAACTTCGACATGGACCTGCAGGGTCACAGACAGTCTAATGACACAGCTGTGTATCATCTTCTCATTGTTATGTTAATGTAAAAGCTGGATTACTTTTTTAAAGCTTTGAAAAAATAATGGCTGGCATCCACAAACGAAGGCTGCTAAATGCCTCTAACCAAGTTACATATGCAGTGGATTACTGTTTCTTAGAACTCGTGTTTAGAAAATACATATCTTTTGCACAGGGTATCCTTTGCCATCTGCTTATCTCCAGGGAAGGGAATAATTTCCCTGACAAATGTTTCCCAGTGTGGCAATAGCTTGCTATTTACGGCTCATTGGACACTATCTATATGAATCAGTGGTACAAAAGAAATAATGTAAGAATGCATGTTATTTTGTAATGGTGTGGCTCAAGTTGAAACATGTCAGATCGGGCAGTGCACACAAGGTCAGTTTCAGCAGCATTCAAGTAATGTTTTCACCTAATTTCATTTATTAAAAAAATCTAATCTTTTATAATACATAGAGGAGGAAGTAAAACCTTTGAATGAACTCAAAGAAAATAATGTACATTGGCTTATTGAGGGAACCATTCAATCTGACAGAATTTGGCACTGTCACCAAACAGCTAATAATTTTGTGACTGTAGCAATCCGATCTGAATGTGACTGAGGTTCAGCTGGTCTCTCCATTAACTGTGAAGCCTTTGTCAGTCCTCTCAGAGTTTTCAAAACCAGCATTTTAAACCGGTGGATCAATACTGCAGACAGTCACGTCATACATGCAGACATCAATGCCACTGACTGTCAGACGCTGCTCTTATTGCTTCTTTCTCCTTTCTTTCACTGACTTTTCTGTGCACTTTTTCCTCTCAGAGAGGCTATAAATAGCTGCTCTGTGTCACCATGTGGCTCCACAAAGGCTGCTCACCTCTGTGTGTGTTAGTCAGTGTGACTGCTGTGAACTATGTCAGGCTGTTGGCTCAGACACCGTATTACTGTGGCCTCTGCAAAGTAGCAATAGTGTTAAGCCAGCTGGCTGGTGGCACCGAGCTTAGATTCAGGATAACCTGCCTCTACTGCACACTGCTACCAGAGCAAAAAAAACCAAAAACCCACCACAGCTGTTTTGTCCACGAATTGCCTTGGTGCCCTGCAGAAACCTCTTTTTAACCAGTTGAGAATGGCTGTTGTAGAGAAAAAAAATGTCTCTGCTATGTTTACAAAAAAGGTCAGCCTGGAGCTAGAGGATTTTGACACTGGTAATGTCTGCAATGGCAAATATAGTGACCTTAAAGAACTTTGGTTCCTCTCTAAAGAACTCCAACTCCTCACCAAAGGAGCGCAAATGACCGAAATGACTGCCTTACATCTGACAGGTGAACAATATCATAAATTAATTTGAATACTGAAATATTACCAAATGACAGACAGGAATGGAGAGCGGATGAGCTGTAATACGAATGCAGTTACGTCCTCATATTCTCCTCATGCACATCAACACTTGTAACAGGAAGATATAACATATTCTGTGCTTCCCTGTGTTAACAAAAACAACATGATCTAAAATGATCAAATCTGTATCCATAAAGTATATTTAATGTCCAAAAGCGATATGATCTGTTGTGTGTAGAACAGAGAGGCTTCATCTGGATTAGTCCTTGCTACACAAGGACTAAGGTTAGTGTGTCAGGGAATGTGATGAACACAGGATTAACACACACACACACACACACACACACACACACACACACACACACACAATAGGCATAACAGGTGGACCGAACGGAGGGATAAACTGGGTGGGGTGGGGGTAGAGAGGGAAAGAGATAAAACGGTGGGATTGCACATTGGGATTAAAGCAGGCAAAGTCTGGACCTTTCACTTTCCATTTATTCATCTATTCAACCCGTCCATTAATTCAGCAGCTCATCCGACCATGCTGCCTGTTCCCGTAACATTTTTTTAAATGCAAAATTTATCAGGGGTGCCGAGCAATTTCCATGACACTATAGTCAATAAAACTTGTTCAGAAGTCATGAATAGTCATTTTTCCAACTCAGTTCTTATGCCTTTTTCCTTTTGATTGCAGTGGTATAGAAATGATCTGCATCATAAGTATGCGTTTAAAATGGTGAATACAAGATGAAAAGCACATAGGAGGGTTATGGATTTCTCTCACCGGTCCTCCTTCACACCACCAAATGTTTTAAAGAAAGGGAAAGACAATGAAAGGTTTTGGGCAGGAGGACGTGAAGAGAGACAGACTGTAAGACAGAGTGAGAGGAAAGAAAAGGAAGGCTGGGAGACAAAGATAGAGGGCAGCAGGGAGCGAGAAGACACAAGAAAAGAAGGGTGTTGGTAGCCAGCTGTTACTCAGTGATGATCTTCCGTCTTGCCATGCTGTTACAGCTTCTCACAAACAGCATTTACCACTGCTCGGTTACAAAGTTGCAATATAAGGGAAGTTCAGAGAAATTATTCAGATGACTGGAAAATGCCAGTCACGCTGACAATTTTTACTATATGCCTGTGTCTGTACAAATGTCTGTGTGAATCTTGACTGCTCCTCTATCTCAGTTTCCCTGCATGTGTTGTTTTGTGTGTTTGTCTTTATTTCTGTCTGCCACCCTTTCACTGAGGTTTGTATTATTATCTGTACTCTCCTAGATGTGTGCTCTCGAGGAGGGAACCAGTTATGGTGGAGCCTGGAGAAAGATCTAATTTTGCCAGTTCTGCTCTATTTCTCAGTATATCTCTGGTGCTTTATGTTGTCCTGAGAGCCCTACCGGAAAGAAGGAACAGTAAGAGCCAACCCACACAAATGGGATTTTTACCACTAAAGGTGGAGACCCAAAATAGGTCATGGACCTATCCCTTGTGGTTCCCCAAAGGACAACAGAAGCAATATGCTTTAATGAACCTTTTTTTTAAGGCAAGAGACTAAACTTCCCAATTGGGTTCTTTGCTGGAAAACGTCTCCGATATCTTAGCGAGAAAAACACAATAAATCTAGTTTTGGAAAAAAAGGAAATGTGAGAGAAACATGGGCAATTCCGTTTCATAAAAACTGTCAGTGGAGTTTCCACAAAAAAATGAAAATCATCCACGACAGCAGGGTGAGGGTTGTTTAGAAAGTGTGTGTTGTACCTACTGTATTCAGTACTCATTTCTATAGCTTCAAGTATGTAGTATAAAGTATGACCCCTATGTACCTACTAAACAACCTGAGCCATGGATTCAACAAGGTGCCAGAGATATTTGCAAAGGATCTTTTTACCTACAGACTCAATTGTGTCAGGCTCTTCTTTAAGAATTCGACAGCACAATGACACTGTGGATATGCCACTTCACTTCATCCAAATGCTGTTCCATTACCTTGAGATGTAGTGAATGGGAATGTCACAATACATTACAGCAAATCATATCCTCCAACGCAAGGCTCTAAATTCATGCATTTGTTGAATTGAACAATTAACCACATGTTTTGGCCACAGTTCACTGAACAATGTAATGCAGTCCTTACTCTGATCCGCCACTTGTGTCACAACGTTTTTTTTTATACGGCTAAATTAAAGGGAAAAAAACAGAATAAATGAGTGGAGAAACATAGTGAATGCAGGTGCTTACACACAGGGCACGAGGGGTCACTGAACGGTTGGATGAGTATGAAAATTATGTGAATCATATGCTATGGAATTTCAACCCAGTTGAACCACTATGGAAGATTATGAACTGACAGCGTTCTCCACCACTACCATCACAACACCACATGAGGAATATCTCTTGAAGAATTATGTTGAAGGTACACTGAAGCTGTCCCAGTAAGGTGTTGGTTCACCATACTAAGACACTTCATGTTGATTTTTCTTTTAATTTTTGACCCTTATATTTGAAAAAAAAAAAAAAAAAAAATCTGTGAATGTATTGAGCAAGGTTTAATTTATTATTCTGAACTGTCAAATATTCAGCTTTTGCAAAGTTCACCAGAACAAACTGAAAGGGAAACAGTAGGCCCATTTTCAGACAATCTTAATTTTTTGTTTTATTGAAAATGTAACTAATTTAACACCAAAATACACTGAACCAAACTGTGAATATTGTTATTTTTTACACCCTAGTGTTTCTGTAGATCATTGCCTTGAACCAGTTAAGACTTCAGGTGCCACCAGGACCAACATAAATTGGGGATTGAGGTGCTTCTTCATTTTATAAATTAAATGATTGAACTGTAAAGAAACAATTGTAACCTTAAATCCAAAATATGTACTATAAAGTAATGTTATGTAAACTTTGAAGACATGCTAGGGATATACATATGTTTTCAGAATGATACCAAGGCATGCTGCTGCATTCAGAGAATTCTCAAATCGATGTGGGAAAACGTTTCTCTTCAGCATGGTCTGGATATCAGACAGGATGGCTCCATAGATTGATAGTGTTCACACAAAAATCGAAACCTTAAGTCAGATGATGCAAAAGAAACTGAGATTTCTCAAAACATTGTTTCTGCTGCTGTATGTCACTGGCTTGACAAGTTGTGCTTTTTGAGAAGGGCATTGTGTATTGATCTTATATTATCACACTGCCGGGCAGCCTGCTTTCTTGAACTGCAGTCGAACTTGTTTACTTAAATTTGAACATACTATTTTCATGAAACTCTACACACCGCAGTGCATGCAAATCCCAGAAGGGCTGATCGTTGGTCCGGCACCAACAAGCACTCAGCATGGTTTAGATGCTCTCTGTATTATTCAGTTGAGCAGCTAGCGAACCTTGTGATCCTGTCCGTATGTGTTATACTTATGTTTTATTTATGTATATGCTAGTCATCATCTCCAGAAGCTAGGGGGTTGTATAAGGAGAGTTGCACTTGATAAATTACATACAGTACAGAGTGTACGTACTGTATGTTTGAGTAGGTGCAGGTGTAGCAGCCTTTGGACTGAAAATCTGCACCTTACACCTTGGCTATTAATAGACTGACAATATAAACTGTCCCAATAAACTCCTTAAGGGGAGAATATATTTAAACATGTGGAACACTGTGGATTCACCTCTGAGGAGACAGCAGAAATTTAACCACTGGTGCTGCATAATATATATACTTTTCAGTGTTTGGTACTGATTCAACTACTGGAGACAGAGTTAAAGCTCTAGTGCCCTTCCTATCCAAAATTTTTACTTTGTTAGGCTCAGTTGTCATCTTAAGTTTCAGAAAATATTTGGTTGTGAATTTGTGTTACAAACAATTCTAAATATATGTTTTTTTTAGGTCTTAAGCTTAGGGTATTTTATACAATTGCATTACTCGAGGGGCCCTATTTTCATGAAACTGGGTGTATTCGCAAACACATGCTTAAACTTGGAACACTTGTATGTGAAAAGTTTTTGCAATTTTGGTAACAAGTGGGGGTAGCAGAGTTCTGACACAGCTTGGCGCGATGTGATAGACAGGCTGAATACATTATTAGTATTACAACAGTTTCTGTTGGCATAACTGTAGCAGTTCAAAATAGTTCGGCAATGCACACGTACAAGAACACACACACACACAAACACACACGAACACACACAAACACGAACACGCACACGCACACACTTTATTCTAGTGCAGCACCAGCACAAATTGTGAAGTGGCTGTGACACACACACACACATTAGTCTGTCGAAAAGCCATTCACGGTTTTTTGTCTAGCCAATTGTATTTGTTTGGCCATGCATTTGATTCATGGGGAAAGTGTGAAATTTATCAAAGAAAAATAGAAAAAAATGTCATATTGCCATAGTCCCGCAGGCTACCACGTGGTTGCTAGGCAGCAGTGGCATTTCCTGCTCCTCTGAGGATTCTGTCATATAGAGAGAGCGAGAGGGAGACAGAGAGGGACAGAGAGAGAGAGAGTAATACCACATGTGTCTTTACTCAATATGACTGCTGACAGTGCATATTCAAATATCATGCCATACTTAGGTCCGCACACACACACACACACACACACACACACACACACACACACACACACACACACACACACACACACACACACACACACACACACACACACACACACACACACACACACACACACAAAAACCAAAATCCCCTGGTGTGTGATGACAGTCAGGCTCTGTCAGTAGGTCCCACTGCAACTCTGTTTCCCACTAAGTATCCCTCGCTCTCTCTTCGCACTGTCTTATCTTTCTCTCTTCACTTCTACCCCCCCATCTCTACTTTTCCCTTCTACTTCTTCCTTTCCTATAGGTTTCTTTTTTCCTGCAGCAGTAAGTGGTTAACTTCTCTCATCCCCTCTATCCTGTCCCGTCCTTTTTCTCTGAAAGCCTCTCCAGTAGTATTTTCATGGTTCTGAAAGGTTCTGGAAGGTCAGTTGTTGCAATGAGACTGTTATGAATATGTCTTTATGTCTGCAGGGACACAGGTCATTTTATTACCAGCCCCATCTGTGTTAACGGCTGCAGTGTAGAAGCCCTTGTAGAGGCCTCTCATTTCTACCATAGACCTTAGTAGGCAGACAAAGAGCGAGACAGCAAGCCTGCCTAGACTTGTAGTCATTATGAATGAGCCTGAAGCTCCTTGTCTACATGTTGTTTTGAGAATCAAGAGATGTTCAGCACCAGAGAAACATGTGGTTGAGACACATTTCACTGTCAATGTTCATTGTTAAGCAGTGACATATCCAGGATATTTTGACTGGGCTGCCCAAGATGGGACACAGAGCTAGTGTGCGGTGGCCATGGTATTGCGAACCTTAATGAGCGGCAAGTGATCAAAATGTGTAAATAAAGACATTAATTGCATCGCATTGCTTCAGCCTATATATATAGATTAATCATAACTGAATTCCAAAACTCATGTTAGCCTCCATTGTAATGTTTGTATTCAAGGCAAGGTTGTTGTTTTTACATTTTATAATACAGCATTAAACTAAAGGTGCCATGATGACCACCCACAATAACTAATGTTGATATTACAACCTAGAACAGCAGGAACAAGCAGCTACCATTCTTTTCAGTTTTCTATTCCACTTCCACCTACGGCAGTCTCTGGGAAGCTCTAGTTATTTTAACATGTCTATTTTTAATCAGTAATTATGTTCAGGATAGGCTACACATTTTCTAGGAGCCATTTCATGATCAAAGCTAAGTAACAACAGACAGGCTTTATTAGAATGTTTATCTGTAAGGAGAACAGATAAACTAAGCTTGTGAGGAAAAAAGGAAACCCCTGTGTATCTGTTATTGTGTAGCTTTGAGACATTTTGTTGCAAATTATTCTGAAATTTGTTCTTTTCCTGGATGTGGATTTGTTTTGATTTACCCACAAGATGATGCTATTATGTGTAAAGCAAACATAGGTAACATACAAATACAGGTTACACAGATGATGGCTTGATGCCTGAATGATGTCATTATTCTATAGGATGCCTTTTGATGTTTGAAAAAGGAATAAAAAGTGGTTTGGCCCCTGATGAAGGCATGAGCTGAAATGTTGGCTTTGATTCAGCACGATGCTGTTTAAATGAAAAAGTAGCTGATGAAACGAACAAGTCTGTTTGCAGTTCTCCTCCTTCAACCAGTTAAGACTTCAGGTGCCACCAGGACCTACATAAATTGGAGGTTGAGGTGCTGCTTCATTTTATAAATTAAATTATGTAAACTGTAAAGAAACAATTATAACATTAAACAAACTTACCTTAAATCCAAAGTATGTATTATAAAGTAATGTTATGTTAACTTTGAAACTCTCATGAAAAATAGAGGATTATAATAAGATTTATAGAGTACAACAGGGGTAACTAGCTCTTGCTTTGGTTTTCACACTGCACATTGACCATAAAATAGGACAAGTTCTGCATTTATCTATCTTAAATCAGATTAATTCCACTGTTTTGGTGATAGCTAGCAAAAAGTTTGATGAACTCAAGTGATTTAGCTCTTCTAGCCTAAATGCTGAGGAAACCCAGGTCGCTCAGTCTGCTGTCTGTCCTAGTTGTGCGCAAATGGGTCTTAATAAGTTTAAGAGCTTAGATGCTGTGCTCACATGCTACACTGCTTACTGGCAGGGCTATGGCTATCCTACAGAGATGAAAAAGCTTGTGAAAAACATCCTTATAAGGCTGAAGGAACACTGTAAATTCAATAAAACTTGACAACTTCTGCATTCCACTTCGGTTTTTTCCTTGTTTGGTGAAGTTCTTGACTGAAATCTTCAGAATCCCATTCATAAATTTCACCTAAGTGAAAGACTACTTTCTCATGAAGGAAACTTGAGCTTTTTTTGGTCCAGAGTTTGTATTCCCCTCATTATGTCACAGTTGTCCTTTGAGAAATGCATAACTCTCCGACTATGGTGTCCATGATGAGGTAGAATATTGTCCTCCTAAGGGTCCTTGTGAGACCCACATAAGTCTGGAGCTTTCTTTTAAAGAGCTCTTTTACTTTGCACTTTCAATAGCTATACTGCACTGTGTGGCAGTGTCTACAATACCTTTCCCCTGATCGTCAACAAATGATTCAATTCTGTACTTCTGAAATGAGTCTCTCAAGTGCATTAACTAAATCCACTGCCATAGCTAGGTCAAGTGAAGGAGATTTGAGAGTGTCATATAGCAGCTATGCATCTCCAAGGAGCCTTCGGAAAGTTGCAATTAGGTTGACAAAGCGTAGATCTAACTGACTTAGTAAACCATGAGTGTCTGCAGATCTTTGTCCACTATCTTCGGTATCAGTGCCAAGCAGAAGATGAAGTGCAGCAGGTAATCTGTCAATTAGATTCTTGCAGGCGAAGTTTCTACATGCCCATCTCGTATCACTGAGCTTCTACAACTCCCTTGGCTGACCTCCAAACATTTGCTTTGCACATCCAGCCACTTTTGGTAAACATAAGACCCAGACATACATATGCAAAGCTTCTGCAGTATTAAAAAGAAGCCATCAGCCTCTGGGACTGCCTTCACAGTATCAGTGAATACAAAGCTAAGGCAATTTGCATTACAGTGTACATAAACAGTATGTTTTGCCTCAGTCTTTATTCTGGCTGCCACTCCAGAGTGTTTCTCACTCATTACAGACGATCAATCTTAACCTTTTCCAGCAAGATTGGATTTGTACTCAAGTCCATACCTTTCAAAACTGTGGATGACTTTGACTTTAAGTCCCTCTGCATCTAATCATCTAGCTTGTTGAAAGTCAAGAAAGCTTTTGTGCACTGCCCCATTATAGTACCTCCTACGTACCAGTGATAGCTGCTCTTTCTTTTTCAGGTCTTTGGTTTCATCGGCAATGACAGAGAACACTTCAATTTCCTTCACGTTTGTCAATTATGCCAGCACGGACCTTATTCACCAATCAATTATCTTCGACTTTCTCGCTGTATGCCTCATTTATAGGCTCAAGTATGGAGGAATCTGTAAGTACTGCCCTCTCGTGCTCACCCAATGCAAACATGGCATTGATATGACCGCCTGACTTTTCATGTACTTCAAAGCCACCATCTTTGTACAATGCTCTTTTCCAATGAGAGAATCCCAATTGCGATGTGAATACTGTTCCGGGGGTATCTGGCAGAGAGAAGTGTCGACATGCAAAACAGTAGGCCGAATCTTGGCTTTGGGAGTACATAAGCCATAGATGATGTTTATACCAGTTGCTGTTAAATGACCTCTTCCTGTTGCTTTGCATGGTCCTTGGAAATACCTTTAGATGAGGCTGCCCAGGACCTGCTGCTCTGGACTGTGAAACAACTGAAAATTAAAAATAATCAACATCAGTCCTTACTTCAGCATGAGGCTAACTGTTGCAATGTATCAACGCACTGCAACATCATCTTATAAGGCATGTCACATGAGCAAGAGAGTAACATTCAAGTCACATTCAAAAGGATTAGTTAGACTGGTTAATTAGTAGTCAGTACTACAACTTGTTCCATGTTAATACAAGGCCCTGATAAAGCTTTGTAAGACTGAAAGATAAAATGTCACAACATACTGTGCATGTACAAGTAGGGCTGGACAATATAAAGAATTAATTTTATAAATTTTATTAAAATGCTTAAATTGCAAATTGCAGTGCTTCCTTTGCTGTCACTCAAATGCCAGCGCCAGCAGCTTCCTGTAGTTACAACACTGTTGTAACTACAGGAAGCAATAACAAGCTTGAGTAATGGCAGCCACAGCCGCTGAAGACGACAAGATAATACCAAAGAAAATTAGTCATGTCACCTCAGGGATATGGAAATAGTTCGGTTTTGCAAGGTCTGACATGGAACACACCACCTGTGAAGTATGTAAAAACTCTACTTTTCTATTTATCTACACAATAAGGTTTATTTTTATGTAAAGATAAAAAATTTTGACGTTTTTCATAATAACACAATGAAAATATTTTACAGTCAAAGCATTTATGGCATTTGAATGCAATTTACTCTGCCTCTGCTGAAATGTAAAACGTGAACATGAGCTTATTCATACTGTATACAAAATAAAAGTCCTTTATTTATCTCCAAGGAAAAAAAAAGTCTTTAAACAGTCGTCATATCACTGAGAAAACAAATGAACAGACCATTAAAAGAAACACAACTGCACTTGTTCAGGTCTAGCTATTTGGACCTAGCACTTTAAGTATGATTCTGTTTTCGAAGTACCACTAACAGCACCAAGACCCCCGATATGTCACATGGTATTTCACACACTAGTTAGCTAACTGTATAGCACTACGGAACACACGCATCTGCAAAAAGCTTTTAGACACCCACAGTCTACAATTCAGAAAAGACAGCATTTCATATTTCATGGCAGTATCCAGATAACAATAGCAAAACAAAATGCTAACTACTGGTTGGTTTGCAGTCAAGCTAGCAAGTTAGTACTTGGTAGTTCAGCTATATTTAGCTGCTGCTAAGTGCTAGATAAAGTTTTCACACATTCCAAGGGAGAGGTGATATAACTAAGCATTAAGTGACAATACCTCTCTATAGATAGCCGTCAGCTTTTGACCATTTTTGGTCAATGTGACTGGAGTCCTAAGTCCCCCATGACAACTGGCATGTGGATGCAGCCAGTGGCATGCTCAAGTAATTCCAATTTTGAGACCTGCTTTTTTCTGATTTGTGGTCAAAAGTCCACTGACACGAGATCGTCTGTCACGGCCTTAGCACTCCCATTACTGTAGTAGTTTGAAATGGCAGACTGGCCCCTATATCAGCGGATCAGCTGTCATCATTCATTGACCAGCTTTCGTCCCGCCTTATTGTGTTGATGAACTTGACTAACTACCTATCAAATTTGGGTGGCCACAGGGTTGACCAATGAGATTTCAGGGCTGTCCCTGGCCACTCCCTAAAATCGCCACAGGTGTTAAGTTAAAGCACAATAAACCCCATGGGGGGCATGCCATAGTCTCTTTGGATGAGTAGCAATACACATGAAATTGTGTAACGTTCTTCCTCAGTGAGTGCCACGTTAATATGTCAACAGGCATGGTGTGTAAATGCTAATAGTTAGCAAGGCTGTTTTGCTGAAGAAATGCTCAGAGCAGCAATAATCCAATACAAAACCAAGTTAAATATTCAATGCCTAACAATTTATGTCCATTTATGAAGCAAACATTAGTCCGCTGCAGACTTTCGGGGGACACATCAAGCCATTTGAAATATGGCTGAAGGCAAAAATAAGCCACTTTTGAACCGAACAAGTTTCAAGGTTCATTAGTGATGCAATAAAAGAAACAAATCAAGTTTTCAGCATTTCGAAATTGATGTCTTGATGCAAAATGGGAATTTAGGCCTTATTCTGTAGTCTTTGTGACTGGTATCAACACTTACAGTCAGAGTCTTACTGTACTGTGTTTCATCTGCATGGGATCAGCCGAAATGATAGGCTAGCACCTTACTGGGGCCAATCTTCCCAGTAAGATTCCAGGCAGCAGTGTCTCCAAAACCCAGACTGTGTATGAAGAGTCTATAGAACCATGAGAATCATGAAGAGTGTGGTGATGTGTATCAGAGTTGACAGAAGCCTGTCAACAACATCCCCAGGCCAAATGAGGGAGTTAGTAGGGACATGACATGCAGCACATGGGGAACTGGTCAATACAGATTGGGAGTAAAATGATTAAATGCAAAACAAGTCTACTGCTGTGTCATAACTGCTTTCTTTCTTGACATTGGATGCACAATTCAGTTTTTGAAAGACATATTCTTAGGCACTGAAGTTGGTTTAAAATAAGTGGTTTTTCATTTCGATATAATTGAGTTTGTAAGTAATCCTAAGAATATTCCAAATGTGTTTGTCAGACTGTATACTTTATCCTAAAAAGTGAAGAACAGACTGAAGCATTACTCTTTAAACATTGTACAAAATGTAAACTACAGATATAAAGACTCAATATCTTTTACACTGAAAGAATGAGACAGTTTCTTGTTTGTTTACAAAATGTTGCTTCAATAATGTTAGTTTCCGTGGTGACCTCCAAAAGGCACCTACCCAGTCACAGATTATAAGATTATATAACCTCTAAAGCCAAAGTGGTTAAATACAATTGTCTTTTAGCAGACTGATGCATATAAAATTACATAATTTATAATCAATGCATCGATGTAACGAGTAAATCATGACACCCCCAATGATTACACTAAATGGCCACAGTTAAGGATTTGCTTCTGTACTTTACTGTGCTGTTTCAAAAAGTTTGAATACTTTACTGAATGTCTGAGCCCAAAGCGCCTTTCACAAATGAGGTTACTTTTTTATCCAGGCAGACTGTCACTGATCTGATCTGACACCCAATGTTCGCACACCAATTACACATAGGTGCACGGTTAAAATGGTCCAATACAATACAATAGCACCCTACGAGCCTACATTTAAGACACATCTTGCCACAGGCATAAATCAATTAATGCATCATTGTTAGGAGATGTGTGTTCATACGGAAGTGTCCTCAGCACAGAGATGAGTCCACACACACACACACACACACACACACACACACACACACACACACACACACACACACACACACACACACACGTCTAAATGTAGCACATTTAGATTCAGTTGGGACACTTAAAACGGATACAGACTGCATTTATGAGAGACTGAGGAGGGGATGACCACAGTGGTCATCTGTCTGCCAGATTCATCATTTGCTGGACTGGCATATGCTTTGGACCTATTTATAAAACCTTTGTTTATGACTTGCTAAAGTTGGGATTTGATAGGGTTTGCCACCTAGTCTGCTGTTTTAGCAATGTAATTAATGGGATGACCAATATCTGAGTTACATTAAAAAAAAAAAAGTTATGATGTCATGATTTATAAAATAAAGTACTGCAAAGCCTACAGTACATGTTTGGTTGTTACATAGTCTGTCCATAGATGAGAATGACATATTCATCCCGAATTTCAAAGGCTTTACTGCAGTGGGTTCATCACATAATTTATAGGAGCTTATACAACTGCAGGCGGTAAGCTCTGTCCTCATCTCACTCTAATTTAATGTTTGGTAATGGGCTCTCTTGACATTTAGTATCACATATGTTTTTCCATGAAGGCTCAACACTGGGAGATTTCATCCAGTATGTCCTGTCCTCTCCCATTCTCTCAGTCCGTCGCTTTCCTTCTAAGCATTTATATGGTGACGAAGAGCGATTTATCCAAAAGTGTCAGCTCTCAATACTCTCGGGCTTAGCCAGACTTAGTGGAGAGCCTATTACACTCACATATATATGCACACACACACACATACACATAAAACACATTTTCAATGTCCAGTGTTATACTGCTGTATAAATGTAAGTGGTTTCATAAGTGATCAAGACAGTTGCAGACATACACAAAACATGGGTGCTGATAAGTGATGTATTAAAGCGTGCTTTTAAGCTATCATCTCTTTTCTCTTGCTCCATTAGTTTCATGCTGTTTAATGTTTTATAACAAAATAATCAAAGCTGAAACAGATGCATAATGTTGTAGCAACTGTAGTACGTGGCATTAATACAGTTTCATACATTCCTAACTTCTCCAGTTTATTCCATTTGATGAAAGAATCACACAACTGCTGTAACTGTTATACTGAACTGAACTTTCACCCTTGCTTTTCATGCCTCCATCCATCTCATTGATCACAGCAGCCAAAATGTAGACCATACAATTAATTGTGACATGACACAAATGATTGTAATATAATGCATAATATAATTGGGCTTCTTGGTTTTGACATAAACAGCCAGAGCCCTTGGCTAGGGGCTTGATCTCTGCAGTTTTCATTAGTGGCCATACCGTCTTCCCATTCCACAATCTAACGCTACGGCTGTGGCTTTCTACACCATTTTAAACTGTATATCTCACTGTGGCAATGTCAGCTGTAATTTAAAACTACTTAGAGCTTGTAAAGCCATTAGGACTAAGTTGTAGAGAAAGAGCAGTATTGCACATAAAAAAACCCTTGACCAAACTTAGGAAATAGTCTTCTTTTTGGTGCAGTTCTTTGCTTGTCAGTTAGCTTTTGGAGTATACTGAATTTTTAAAAAGCAGCAATATTTGAGAGTTTTAACAATCTACAGTATCTACTGTATTTTAAACTGTTCGGAACATGTACAATTGTGGTGTGAAAACAAAAGCTATAGTTTTCTTCAAAACTAAATGTTGTCAAATGACAATATGTGGTTTTCACGGGTGTCATACTGTATGTGCAGGAGTATTTCTTGGCCGGGAGAACTGACTCACTGCAGTCTCTGCTGAACAGTGACCTCAAGACTCCAGGGAGCCACTGCTTCCGGCCAAGAAAATGTCCTGCACAGAATCCCGCATTAAATCACAACAGTTTTTAAGTTTTAGTTTTGGCACAATTTAAAACAAATAAGGTATATAGTAAGTATTGAGCATTAGGGGTGCTGATAGGTGGATTTTGCTACCTTTGGACAGACCCAGACCAGCCGTGTCCCCGTTTCCAGTTTGTATGCTAAGATAGGGCTAAAACACTCAAAAATTAGTCTAACATACTACATGGTCAGTTCACTATTAAGGAGAATATTTATCCTTTCAAACCAGTCTGCATTCATACTGTTCAAGTAGCTGACTGATAAGCACACATTAGCAAACTGTTTGGAGTTCAAGAAGCATCATCCTGGTATTTTCCGCTTCATTATGCAGGAGAAAATTTTGGCTCCTCCATATACAGTTAGGATTAAGTATGTACTTAACAGATTTTGGACAGATGAAGGGTAAAACGGGATGCTTGATTGAGCGGCCCATCAGTTTGAGTGTGACCTTGTGCAGTGGGCGCTTAGACGAGCACAGAGGGAAATGGAGCTCTCAGCTTATGTAAGTGGTGTCACATTCTGACATTGCTCCAAAGCTAACGGGACTGGCATGGTGTGGTCCCCTCTTATGGGCGAGCCTGTAGCCCCATCTCTCTGTGTGTGTGTGCATGGTTATTTGCATGTGCACAGGGAATAAGAAAGGTGTGTGTGTTTATGTGGTTCATTAATAGCTTTGTCAGAGACACATGTGTGTCAGAGCTGTCCGCAGACATCAAGGGACAGAAAAAGATGTTAAGGAAGGGGAGAAGAGAGGGAAAGACAGAAAAAGGGTGAAAGTGGGCGGAGAGAGATCAGACATCCAATGTGATTTATGTGTGGTTATGAAATCTGCTCCACAGACCAAAATTTTTCATCTGTATATCCCTGCTGAGTTTGGGGTCTAGAATGTTTTTTGGTTGCCACTGACTGATGTGTCCACAATTCTGATAGCCCCTCAGTGTGTATGTATGTGCATCATGTGGTTTGTATGTGGACAGTGCTGGTTTACAGTAGAAGGTAAGAGAAGATAATTTAAAATTATCTGTGGTTTTTCAGCCAACATCTTTGTTTTGTCTTGTTTTTCACTAATTGTACGTTATGAAATAAAGTTGTTCATATATTCAAAATCGCTAACTGAAAAAGACCCAAAAACCTCCACTTCAGCTTCAACAGCAATGATGACCCGTAAGAAAATTCATAATATTTAATACCTACAAGAAATTAGAAAGTAGTCTTCAATCTTGTGACTGATGGGACTTCCTTCTTTGGCTCTAACAACTCAAACTTTGTTAGAAAGGCATAATAAAACTGATGCAAACTATATAACTCATCAAAATGTGGCTTTGGGGTATATTGGATGTCTGTGTTTTAATTATAACAAATATGCTATCAGATACTTTCTGATTAGTGGGCTTTCAGATAGTGATGCCATCACATAATTTATGCTTCACGTAATTCTTATACGGTAGATATCCGTCAATTTAAACAATACATTATATAGAGCAACTGTATGCAAATTTAACTCTTTACAATGTCATCAGGCCTGCCTGTAGATATACCATATGTGGTGCTGGAAACGGGGACTCTCATCAAATAGCCTGTGTAGGATGGAAAACATGAGTATATAATCATTTAAGACTTTAAAGAAACAGGAGTGGGTATTAATTCTGTCCATATTTCCACTCAAAGTAGTGCAGAGAAATAAGGGGCACGCTCATTTCTTCTCAAAGGAATTCTCCATTAAAAGACCTTTCTTCTTAAACCTGTATTTTACATGTAATAACCTGATAGTTGCACAGGTTTGAGCATCTCTGATGATGACGATCAAACATCAAGCCGGTAACAGCGAAATGGCTACAAAAAATGCACTTGTCCTAATACATTAGAGAGACAGGATCTTGATCAATTTAGTTACTATCGAACACAAAGGCATGACAAAAAGACCCTTTTTCTTTCTATTTAAATGATTGTTAGAATATAATATGTCACCAGTCACCATTATTGTCAAAGAAAAGTCTAAATGCAACAATATCTTAATATTTTCTATGACCTCAGGGAGAGTAAGGCAGACTGACAGTAGAGAGGAGTTGTTGTTTGTGACTTTTTGTTGGCAGTCATGGTAATGGTGATGAAAAACAAAACTATACCCATATCATCCTAATCTGTTAAAGCAGTCTTATTTCTAATCAAAAAATGGTATTGCAGCATCAAGGACACAAGGCCTACGGCAACCACAACATTGGAGACCAAGCTGCAGATAAGAAATGACAGGTGCTATTGTGTTTACAATACTATATATTGTATTTTTACGCCAGTTAAAGCATGATGCAGCAAAAAGCAAAAAGCAATTTAAATGACTGCATCTGCTTTGAGCTCCCAAGGCCACTGTGTAGACAGGCCAGCTGAGTCAGAAAACTTAATATGCTCTGAATATCAACCTAGACTGCCATAGCAGCGCTTGCCTACTGCATACAATTGTGACAAACTCACGGTGTGATTGTATAAATGTGTGATACAATGTGTGTCTATGTGTGTGCGTGTGTGTGATTTTGATCTGTGCCTCTATTTAAGTGACCTAGAAATGCATCTGTTGCTGAACAGTGTTTTATTTAACAAGAAAGCACCAATGCCAAGGGTTGCAATTAGGAGGAAGTTTGCTGGGGCTGGGTATGTGGGAGAAGTCTTTATCATTATTTCCCATATTCCCCACAGAAAGTGTGTTTATAGCAAGTTCAGCTATTCATTCTTTTTATGTGAAGAACCAGATAATGGATTCTTCTAATTAGACAGCACATGAATATTTTTGCTTTAAAAAAAATCAGGTGGGTAATTGAATTACAGCTCTTTCTTCCTAACAACTTCTAAGCTTCTCTTGGCAACTTTGTCGCCATCATTTATTTCACAAATACTGCATTAAGATGAACTCCCTTGCTGTCTTAACTGCAAAAAAGATATTTTCTGTCTTAGCTCTGTCTTTCACAAACATGGGCATGGTAAATTACATTTTAATGATTTAATGGATTGTATAATAGAAAGCTGCTTATGTCTCCAGTGATATCTTCAAATGTGTTTAAAAATGCATGTGGCATAGACTTATTTCCAGTTATCTCTGTTCCACTGACTGTGTTTTAGACACGCGCGCACGCGCACACACACACACACACGCGCACACACACACACACACACAACACTACATATATCTTAACATGGTAATGAGAATATTGCTATTATGGCATGGGTGATGTATTATGTTAATTTGATTCAGGGCTATAGTTCATAGTTAGTCACAAATGTGGCTAATGGAAGTGAGGAGACTATTGTTTTTCGAATCACTAATACCAGAAACGAGCTCTACCAAAGTAAAAAACATCCACGGTGTATCACTTACGAAGAATATTAATACTGTGCTTAGACATGAGGTGGTTTGCTTGTTTGAACATAGAAAGCTAGCATTTAAACACCACTTTCCTACACACTCTTTAATCCACAAATGTTATGGCAATTTTCCAAAGTGGGAATAGGAATCAGTCGGTCTTATGTGTAAGATTCTTTGGAAATTTTCCATCACATGACGTAGTTTCATATTTTTGTGCTTTGTCACCTGTTGTCTATTTGATTTCCATTAGCATGTTTTAGACAGGATTTCAAGCTGCAGACAAGGACTAAAGACTATCCAGCTGCATATCTGCTTTTTGCAGATGACATACTGTACTTCTGTTGTGTTCATCAGGTTGTGAAGTCCTGCAAATGGTTGGTTTAAAAATGAATGTGAGGGTCAGGGATAAGGGTCAGCATCTCTAGCTCTGAGGCCTGGTTTTTTTTGTTGGACAAAAGTGGAATGTGCCTTTTGGGTAGGGGTGAGTTGCTTCTCCAAGTAATGGAGATAAAGTACTTCCAATCTCCTTCTCAAGTGAGGCTGAGCTTACCAGTGTGATATGAGGTGCTTCAGTGAAGCAGCTGCTTTTATGTGGAAGCTGTACCATAATGCCGAGATGAAGAGGGAGCTGAGGTCGGGGTGAGGCTCTTACTTTACCAATCAATCTATACAATCCAATCCACACTTATGGTCGTGATTGTTAAATGGTGACTGAAAGGATGAAATGACAAGTTAAGTGACTACAATAGCTTTGCTCTGTGGAGTACCTGATATCTCAGAGACAAGGCAGGGGCATGGCTATACGCAGGGTGTTAGGAATATTGAGGTCTAAAAACTGAGCTCACCGGGGGGGGGGGTATGCTCCCCTGCAAAAAATTTCCCTGATCTACTAATGTGCATTTTAAGACGGTTTGAGGCCAAGAATTCTATAACAATAGCTTTAATTTTGTTTACTTTGGATTTGAATTAAGCAAAATGTATTTTATACAACAATATATTGATACAATAATAGATTATGACACTGTAGTCGTGCTAGATTTGTGTTGTTGGTAAATTAAGCCTTCAGGTTCCACTGTAATTACCAAAGATCATATATCTCTTTGGCAATTAGGCCTACGTTGTTTGAATGTAATCGGTTCAGTTTTTGTTTGCGTTGAACAGCACAGGGATATAATGCTAATCCTATCCCGGGCACAGCGAACAATACCTGCTCTTCCTCTCTCATCTCCAACCGCTTCTCTATTTCTTTTTCTCTCAGTCTCCTCACCTTGTCCCATATCTTTTCCCTTCCGAAAGCAGAGTTTTGATTGATGCACACTTTTCATTTTTGTCTGTGTCAGTGAAGAAAGTAAACATTGAGCCAATTGATATTTACATGCAAATGTTACCGGCCTCAACTAGGATAATGTTGCAAAGTGAATGAAAATATATAGGGGTACCTCATGTATTTCATGCATTTCAACCCTTTGCACAAACTGAATTTAAATAAAAGTTTTTCAACTTTTGTTGAAGGTTTATCAGTTTGACATTGGGTGGATGGAATTACTGTAATGATTGACAACTACTGTTTAACGTGATGCAACCGCACGGGAGATATCCGTCAGATGATGTCTGGGGATGGAACTACAAGCAGTCCGCTAGTAAAATTCTCTAGTTACCTGTATCACACTCCGGCCGATTCAGCTGCCTGTCTGGCTTGTTTTCATAATCAAAGAACCACTGTGTTGACTAAAGATTTTGTGGCAACAACATCATCATTCCCTCCAACCACCCACACACAAGCAATGACACCGTGTGATCAGATGATCAGAAGTGATCAGGTGAGAAAGTTGGTTATCTTAGTGTTGTACAATATCTTAGCAGCACCAAAATAGAGTTATTTTTAAGCAATTTTTTCATGACTTTTATTATATACACCTCGGAAAAAATACCAAGGTCCAGACATCAGTGACCTCAATGGTAGGTATAGCCAGGATGAGTGTCGTGGATATCTGTGGTGAACTCCGATTTTTATGCTGACATAGGCCAGGTGAGGTGGTCTAATCAGAATGCGTCCCAAACCCGTCCTGTCCGTAGCATTCTTGGCACATTTGGGTGGTAGAAGACCCTGGTGCTGCCTGAAAACATCTGGTGGAAGTATTAAATATCCTAACTAGGCTGGGAACAATGTGAGATCCTTGGGTGTAGCTGGAGGATGTGGCTGGAGGATATCTTGGCTCTTGTCAAGTGCCAACAGAATATGACAGCAAAAATACATGGATGGTGGTTTGAATTGATTGAATGATAGATGACTGTTTACCCCCTTGGCTGAATTTCCAACATGGTATTCATACACATATGGAAACACAAAGATTTTTATGCACCAATTGATTTTCCCCTGTAGTCACTGACACTAATGGACAAACTTACCTCCTGTGCAAAGCCAAAGAGAGGATCACTGTTGCGGCTAGCTTTTACTTAGAGCAAGTCACAACAGTCAGGTATGTGTTTTCTAGCAGAGACCTGGAGCCTCACTATGTAAGTATCAGAGCCATTTATAGAGCTCTGCCATTGGTCGCATCAGACCTGATCTTGGATCAGTGTCAAGCTCTTAGTCTAGATGATCTCGTTCATCATTCAGAGTACAAACTGATCCTTTTTCAACAGTCTGTGAGGCTTGGTGCCAGCATCAGGCATAGCTAAGCAGCAATGGAACCAGGTGCAAGGATGTTTTGTGTGCCAATCTCCACCACCTCCCCCACCACACTCCCTGCCTGCTTCAGATAGGGAGGTGGACTGAATTTTCTTTTAGATGAGGTTCCCTGTGGGGTCCCACAAGACCATATGAACAGGGACAGCTGAACTGCCCTGCCGCATTTCCATGGTACCTCAATTGCTGGTGAAAGCGGCGAAAATAAGAGGCGAATCACACACTGGTAGTAAAGTAAGGGTAATTCAGAGATTACAGGCACGGACTTGTGTACTGTAAGTTGACCACTTCAAATCTTGAGACCTGCTGGAAAAATTATGTTGAAGAAGTTGGACCAATCAGTTTGCTGTGTGACCGCTTTGAGTAGCTTTTTTCCTATAGTGGCTCTTGCTATAAATGACTTAAACTATCGAGGTTGGACTTTTGTACCTGTCCTGTACTTAGTACTTATTAGACCTCAGAACTGACTAACACCTGAGTGCTTTAATATGCACTTCTCAGGTCCCTCCGCTTTCTCTCGCTGCCTCGTTCATGCTCTTTCATTGGTATCTCCTCCACCATCATACACTCTCTTGGATCAACTTGAAAATGCTTCCCTCCTACTTCTTCCCTTTACATACAACATTTTGCTTCCAATTCTGGCAGTATATGCAGGGAGGAAACGTGTAAATGCAAACAAGACCGAATTTCCACTATGCTTTATCATGATACATGTGTGTCAGGTGTAATTTGTAAGGTGCTTGTGCCCCCTCTGTGTGTAAGGCTCTAAGAGATCAAAGAGCTTGTGTTTGCTGTATGTGTGTGAGTCTTTGTGAGTCTGTGTGAGTGTGTGCTTGTGTGCAGAAGTGGCAACAGCTTGTCTTAAAGGGATTGAACATTTTTCTGGATGACTAAGATGGCAGATGCTGTACAACTGTCATACACACACAACACAGGTTTTATTAACTTGACAGTTACACACAGACACAAACAGATTTCATCCACTTGATGCTGACAGGTGTTCACCCTCACATCCAAGCAAACACACACCTGGGAGAACACACACAGGTTTCATCAACCTGACAGTGACTGATCCTGTTTGACCAACAGGGGTCCTTGTACACTTTGCCACTCCCCTCCGTCTTTCGCTGTCCTCTTCTGTTCATCACTCTCTCCTCTCAACCTCTTCTTCCCTGCTTTTCAATCTCCCTCTTTTTCTTCCTATAGCCTCTATCCTAACATCTTTAACTTCTCTTCTCTTGATCTTCCTCCCCTCTCCTGACAACCAATTTTCTTCTCCTCACATCTTTTCCATGCCTCCTTCCGTCCTTTTATTCTCCATCCTTAAATCTGTCAAAAATGACTTCTTTAACCATGGCAATCATTATGTTGCCATGTCTTCCAATGTAATACAATGCTAGTTGATAGCCTGATTAAAATAAGTAACGTACAGTATGTATGCCTTCACAATATGTCACGGCTCACAAACTTTTAAGTACTCCATACTTTGCTTCCTGTCATATTTTAATACCATTGCACCAAGTTAACATGTACACTTGAGAATGTTAGTCACTGTTCAAGGCTGTACATTATAGTCTAGCGATGCTTGTAGTTAGCATAGGAATGTTAGTGGCCAGCCTAGCATTGCCAATGACAAGCAAAGTCAGTTACTTATCCACCGCGTTGCTGAGGTAAGAATATCAGTTATCCCCCGAGGAATGTTGGTTAGCAGCTGAGGCAGTTACACACAGTGGCATGAAAACATTTGGGCACTCCTGGTCAAAATTTCTGTTAGTGTGAATAGCTAAACGAATGACCAATGAACTGATTTCCAAAAGGTATAAAGTTAAAGGAGATACATTTCCTTAATATTTTAAACAAGATTAATTTTTTTATTTCCATCTTTTACAGTTTCAAAAGAACAAAAAAGGAAAAGGGCCTGAGTTTGGGCACCCTGCATGGTCAGTACTTAGTAACCCCCCTTTGGCAAGTATCACAGCTTGTAAACGCTTTTTGTAGCCAGCTAAGAGTCTTTAATTTCTTGTTTGGGGAATTTTCGTGTGTTCTGCTTTTTAAAGGGCTTCTAGTTCTATGAGATGATCGGGCCATCTTGCATGCATTGCTCTTTTGATGTATATCTGACTCTATAAATAGTCAAAGAGTATTTATAAAGCTTTGAAATTTGCACCACTTGGTCTTTCCTAACGATGATTGTGAACAAGCCATAGCCCTAACAAGCTAATTAAGGTCTGAAACCTTAGTAAAAGTTATCTGAGAGCTCAAATCTCTTGGGGTGCCCAAACATGTATGTTTCTCCTTTCCTTATTTTCACTTTGAAAATGTACAAAACAAAAATAATACTCTAATCTTGCTTAAAATGTTGAAAAGAGTGTTTCACCGTGAACTTTACCCCTAAGGGGTCAGTTCATCTTCTACTCACTTAACTATTTACAGTAACATAAATTTTGACCAGGATGGGCCCAAATTTTTTCATGCCACTGCATCTAGTTGGTTACTGATGTAGGAATGTGATTTACCAGGCTCGTTGTACCACCGGCCTTTCATTTACCACTGCTCGCCTCTCAGTTACCAGCACCGACTTATCATTGGCCAAATCAGTAGCTGGCTTCTCCTCCGCCGACTTCTCAGTAGTTTTAATTTTGTCACTTACCCTGTGCTATAGTAAAGGGAGTTTTATCATATTGCATGCATTCTTGTGAGCAGTTATTAGAGTTTAAAACACTGAAACAAAGATGAGTTTAGAACCAATGTGGTCAGAAAGAAATACTGTCAGAACTCTGAGACAGACAGAGCCATGTGAAGGCAAAAAGACAGTTAGACAGTTTGAGAGAACAAAGATGAGACAGACGGATAAAAGCAGCGTTCTGGGGATGAAGCTCCGTGTGATGGACGGGTAAGTCAACTCACTCAGCTGAGAGATGGGAAACACAGAAAAACGAGGATAAATGGAAATCAGAGCAAGAAAAGGGAGGGAGGATCCCTTCTAACAAAGAGGAAGGGGAAACTCGGAGCAAGATGGAAAACACAGGTGGAGAAAAAAACGCAAATAAATATGCATAAGCTTTTATGTGAAACTGCATATTTGGAGATAATGACTACTGATAGAAAACTCTTTCTGTGAACGCCTGGTATTGCAGCAGTACATTGTTATACTTGAGCCGGTCTTATAAACATTTAAAACAACATTTAATTTGCAGCAATATCAGTTTATTTCAATGGAATTGGTGTGATCAGTGGATTTACTCACAACGTTTAAGTAACTGTCTTGCATAACAAACCTGTCATGCTGTGTTCAACTTCAACTCATGCTGTGTAAACTTTGGCAAGCAAATTCTTACCCTTGACCAACAGCAAACTGTCTTCACAGTCCTCCACAAAAGGGGCAGGGGTTTTTTATGAGATAGGAATCGATGGTACAAATACATCTGTTGAATAAACCATATGGATGTCCTATTAGCAAAGAAGCTACTATGACTATCATCTAGCATGTTCCTTACTAGCTAGCATGATAGTGGTTACCCTGCCAGCTAGTTCAACAACTAGCCCTAAATGCAAGCTTAGAATTTTCCAAGGTGTTTTTTTTACTTGATAAAAAGACTAAACTAATAAAAGTTCTATCAAAAATGATCATCTCTTTATCAATATATAGTTTCAGCAATAGGTGTTTTGAGAATTGGAAAGCACATTATATAACTGATGTGTCTTATTTGGAAGTCACCAGCTACATCCCTGTAGGGTACAGCTTATGCGACTTGTCTGTTGTAAAACCGCTCTGTATTTCCCTTCCACTGAGCTCTACTTAGCAGTGGACACCATAAATCCCTAAACAGTCACAGTGCAAAAAGCATTTAACATAAGTGCACAAACAAATGAGTGAATAGAGACTGGTTCTTGGTGCTCCTTCTGAGCACCTAATAATGATAGCACTGATTAGTAGGTAATAAAAGATATTCAGCACAGGGCCATTACTGGATCTATGTCCCCAGGGATCACACAGGGGAAAGACATCAGAGACCACTTCTTGTCTAACACAAACTGCGGAGCGATTATAGTCCCCTATATGTAATTTTTTTTTTCCATTAAGAGAAATGCCAAGATCTGCACAGAAATCTAGACCAACTGAGAAGGAAAACAGGGAAAGTGGGGGCAGTGAGAGAATCTAGAGAAGGAGAGTTCTAGAGGTCATGTGAAGAGTATTGTGCAGTTATAGCAGTAATCGATATCCAGCGGAAACTGATCAGCAAGACCAAGAGATGAGGAATATAAATGAGGAGGTGGAAGGATGGAGGGTGGGAGGAGGGGAGTGATGCCGAGGTGGATGCCTTGGAGCAGCTTTCTCTTCTCTCTTTGTCATTATTGTTCAGTTTAACTCAGTTCTAGTGCTCTTCATTTTATCCCCTTCTCCTTTTCCTATACCTGCCATTTTGTCAGATTCTTCCTCCAGCCTTTGAATTCTTTACTCCCTCTATTCAACGAGTGGTGCAATAGCATTCATTTTGCACACATTGAGATTCTCTATTACAATTGTGGGTAACTGGGTGCCCTCCAGCTCTGACTTGTACAACAGAATAGTTGCAAATGGTAGACTGATCTCACACACTACACTACTCCTAACTCACACAACACTCCTAAATAGACTGAGAAGCACATAGATACTGCAATGTAATGCATGCTTACACATACAAACAGAAACATGTAATGCATCATAAATCTTTGCATACATATTGAGCATATACATATATATATATATATATATATATATCTATGTATATATATAAATCTATACATATATTCACATACATATTCAAATACACACATATATATATATATATATATATATATATTCATACAGATATTAAAAAGGTAGAAAATACCTTGATAATATTGAATTTTGAGCTTTGAGAGACATTTTGCACTAGTGTCTCCCTATGAACATATACTCATGCCTTTACACAGCTTGTGTTAAAGTGTATGTGCAGTGGCAGCCATTAAGTCCCCACGCCTCTCTTTCAACTTTCCTCCATTAGTATTGCACCGGTAAAGCATTCTCCTCTTTTTCAAATATCATAGACAGAGCTTAAAAGACAAACCTGAAACAGAAAACTTTTTCTTTCAAAGTCTATATCATTATAATGAGCCATTAGATGCACACGGTCTGTATTAAAAAGCATGACTGTGAAGAAAGAATATTAGATCATCTGGTAAAACACTCACTGACGAACTGTAGTCCTTCATTCTGACGCTCATTCTTACTCTGGCATTAGCCCTGAAATGACCCTTTTGCATATGATGTGTGGAAAACATTCACAAGTGACCATGTTTTTGGACTGGAGCATTGGAGTTGTTAGATAATAAAAGACAAACCACACTCAAATGCAAACAGTACTGGCTGGGGAAAAATTCCTATAACAAGCTGGCATGGCTGTTTCAGTACATTATCTTGTACATGAAGTAGCAGAGATACAGGCAAGAAAGGTTCACATCATATAGAAATAAACACACACCCGCATCCACCAGCCCCACACACACGTACACACAGGATTAAAATTAAAGCCGCGTCTTTCCTTACACCAAGGAAGTTACTCATGTTGCATGCTGAGTAGGGTCATAAAAAGGGTGTGTGAGTGCAAGTGTGAGAAATCTGTGAGAGGTGATAGTTGTGTGCTCTGTAAGTATGCATGCATGTGTGTGTGTATGTTGAGCAGTGTAAGACGGCCACTGCCAATGGTGCTAAAACTGGAGTTATTTTTTTAGGTGTGGTAACCAATAGATTACTTATTGTTACGCTGCTCCTAGATGAAACAAATATCTGAATATTAAAAAAAAAAAGGGATTATCATTTTGAGGCCTTTTTTATTCATGTCATTCCCTCTTTTCTCTTTGTTCCTCTGGCTTTCATTGTGAAAACCAAGATTACAAAAGGGCTGCTAATAACCTATTAAAGTCACATTCACTGCAATGTCACAGTTTCTGCCTCAAAGTACAAGTGCTAATTAGCAGCTGTTTACACATTGAGCTCTTTATAAAACTGCCAACCACTCTGACAAAGTTAGAAGTAAACTGGTGTACAATTTGGTTTATCACTGTTCATCTTACATTCACCGAGTGAATATAAATAACTGATTTTAAATTAACTTAACATTTATGTTAAATATAAACAGAGACATTTTGTAACTTTTGTAAAAATATCAACAATATAAGCAAGGTTGGACTTCACTTATTCTAGAGCTTTTTCCCATGAAGCTCCTTGAACCCTGACTTCCAACCATTAGTTTATTCTTCCACATATCACTTTTAAATTAAAGTTGACATAAAAATGTAATAATAATTCTATAATTACATGGTCCTTTTCATCTTTTTACCCAAGGAAAAAAGGTCATCATCGGAAACATGGCAATGTTTGTTTTGGCAGATTCACAGCACTGGTTGTACCTAGACTTACTTAGATATACTCCTTTGCCATTTTAAGCCGTTTTACCTATGGTAAACATAGCAATGTGACAGCTGTGTCAGCATGCCCTTGTTTTTAATGTATTTTTCTCATACCATTGTATATTTTGCTCTATTCTAATTTCCTGGCCAGTCTTTGAGACCCTACCTCTAATTTAGTTGTGCCTTCCCTTTAGGTTTATGCTCTGGAAGCAAGACCTGGTGTTTTAAGGAAAAGAGTTATATTTTGATCACACCTGGAAAAAAAAAAAGAATATACCATATACACAAGGGGAATGGACGATGTTTCTGAATATATTAGACCATTGTGGACATTGTTGCAAATCTATGAGCAGTACTGCTTTATGGCAATACAGGATTTTTACACAATTTTTGCATCAATGTGTTGACATATTGTTGATTTTGTCAAGTAATAAACTTGTCAGAGTCATAAGCACTCATTGCTGGCTGATAAATTTGATTTTATCCATATGACCCATCCGCAAAACTCAAAGGGTGTCAATTCTCATTTTGGTCATTCCTTTCACCTTCATCATTATTGTCCCTTTTTCTAATATTTTCTTGCCTTGGGTTATTAGCATCAGTCAGCACATCAGCACATTCACCTTTGCTTCCGCAATTCAACATCTGCTTCACTTGAATTTGTTGAGCTTAGAGGCAGTGGCAATATTGCTTACAGCTAACACTTCCAGGAGCAGAATCTTTGATGAGAAACATTGTCAAAAATGTTTACTTTCTGCCCTTTTTACAGTATTTGTCTTCAGTGCTCAGATAGCTTTGCTTGCATATTAATACTTCTCTCACAGTTGGTGTAGTGGCAGGGGAAAGGAGCTTAGAGTCAGGTGGCAGACTGGCAATACAGCAGTAGAAGCCGAGAGGCATAGCTCACTATAGCCTGAGTGAGTGGTGGGGGTGGCCATGACTCAAGAATTAACTAATCTTATTGTAATGATAGAAGAAGTGTTTGTCAATAAGTAATTTTCTTTTCAATTGTTGAAGATTAAACTCATATTATGTGATATCCTTCTCCCTGAATAGATGGGCTGGCCTGTGTGTATAGTAGACGGAGCTGAGGAAAGATGAGAGGAAGGTAGAGGATAGACAACCAGGATGCGAGGGGGAAGAAAAGGAGGAGAGAGAAATCTCAGTATTCACACGTTGTTTACTCTGTGACTCACTATAAACTAGACATACTTAGCGTGTTAGCATAATCCCACGGGATATGTCAAAGGACAATCGCAACCATTTTGCCAGATTTTTTTTGGCAACAGATCAATGACTTGGTGGATAATATTGAAATAGTGCAGTTCCTGGAGGAGAAAGCTTATTTTTTACATCCAACTGATTGGATGCAGATGGAGCCAAAGATAAAAATTCCACTGCAACCCGTATTACCTGAACAAAATCTTTG
Source organism: Xiphias gladius (assembly GCF_016859285.1). NCBI lineage: Eukaryota > Metazoa > Chordata > Actinopteri > Istiophoriformes > Xiphiidae > Xiphias > Xiphias gladius. Next base: position 13,677,392 of record NC_053406.1, on the reverse strand, counting down.
AATATATACGAGAGGTTGCGCATAGACATATTAGACTTATTACATGTATGGCAGGCTGTGTGCATCACTGTGTCAGAGTGTGTATGTGGGGGCTGTATCTTGATTACATCATGTAAAGCCCATCTATTATTTAAGTCATGTGGTGATGCTGTGTGTTGTCTGGGAAGAGTGGAAGATGAAGCTGCTCTTGCCGGGCTTCTTCATCTCACAAATGCAGCTGTGTTCACTCGCTAAAACACACACATACACACACGGAGTAGCTGTGGAGGCTCAGCAGGAATCCTGACAGCTCGACTGTTTGACTAATGATTTTTCTCCCACTTCCTACCCTATCCTCTCTCTAAGCCAGGTCTGGTATGACAATGATGCTCAGGATAAATCAGCTGTTTGCCATACTCAGGTAAAAGCTGATCCTGTTAAGCTGTTTACATGCACCTTTAAAACCTGGCAACTGAGTATTGTAGTTGCTAAACCTGTGAACATCTGTGAATATCTGTACACCCATTTTGACCCATACACAGACTGAACAGTCCAATTAAATGATAACTGTTTAACTGGTATTTACCTCTAATAAAATAAAACAATGATATTAGTTGGAAGTACTTTAGGATGCTACAGTAAGATAGACCCCTGATATAACATCAAGAAAACAGCCCTTACGTTTTATTTTCCTGCTATATGCATTTACAGTCTGATTTGAGAGTTACAAACAATAGAGTACATTAAATAAGAGTTGTAGTACGGTTGATTTTATTTACCGAAAGGTAGAGGGACTATGAACTGTTACTCCTTTAATGTAATGACTAGACTTTTTTTAAATACTTTTTCACTGGAAAATATCATGTTAAACATGCATGTGTGTTTGCAGCAAGAGTACCACTAATGCCTAATTTTAGTTATGTGTAATGATTTCACAGGAATACTCATAGTAAGGGTCCTAAGCCTCTGACATTAGCCCTTAGCCAGGTTTCTTGTGATTAGGCTGATTGTGAAATTTAAGCTGATACTGCCCTTGCAGTTATCGTTACTGTGGAAAAGAACAACTGTAAGCTAAATCCCTCATATGTGCCTCTTGTGTTTTAATATAGACTGTACGCTGCAATCTATAGCGTGACCATGATCTGACAATTTAATGGCAAAAAAACTGTGCCAAAAGCTAGGAGAGAATAGACACTTAAGCCATCCATCACAAAAATATATAGGCAGATTTCTCAAGGCTTATGTCAAAGAACGTAACTCAAACTATTTTAGTGAGATTTATTTTGTTTGAATGTTTAACTCACTGGCCTGTTAGATTGGCACGGAATGTGCCTATTAAATGAATATTCTTTACCATATTCACCACCTTTGTTTAAATCTGCTCATTAGCAAAAAAAAAAAAAAGTACAACAGAGGTTGATGGGAATGTCACTAGTTTTGTAGAGTTCATGGCAACTCATGCAACAGTTGTTGAGATATTTAAGTCAAAACCACAAATGTTAACCTGATGATGACACAAGAGGGAAGGTCAAAGAATCACCATAGTCATTAGAATTAATCTTCTAGGCACCATGGATATCTCTGCCAAATCCAATGGCAATCCATCCAGTAGTTGATGAGATCTTTTAGTCTGGACCAAAGTGGTAGACTGAACAACCAACACTGACATTGCCAGAGCCATGCTAAAAACAGGTTAAAAAAAACATGTATAATTATGAGGCAGTTGGCATAATTAACATGAGTGTCCAATGACGCACTCCGTTAAACCTGTCTTTCTGAATAGGTCAATTGATTAGACTAAGGATTAGCCTTAACTGTTTGCTGATCAGATTAGTGTATTGATGCTGAAAGGATCTTATTAGTGTTGCTCATTTAATTACTCCTGATAAGAACGCAAAATAATTTGTCGTCTCCAAAAAGTCATTAAGTTTAAGTTGTTGATGTGGGTCAGGATTCATAGTGTCGTCACACTTGCTCATCACCCACTGGGTGATGGGCTTGAAGTAAAATCAAGTAAGAATAGATATCGTAGAACATTAGCAGTGATGCAATAGTGTTAATCAAGAGTATAATCATTGGCACACATCCAAAACCAGTATAATCCACTGCTTCAATGTCTCTTTATTTGGATTGGCCCCAGTGGGCCAATTTTGACAGCAAGATTTTTTTTCTTCATGAGATAAAATATCCCCCAAAATACCCTGGAGAAATGGGTGGCTTTGATTGCTACCAATTGTTGCATGTTTTCAAAGCCTTGCCAATTTTTCATCATGTAGTCTAGCATTTTATAAGTATAAAAACAAAGTTGTCTTTGTTAAACGACCCTCTGAAGGAGTCTGTTGCAATAATTTTGGTTCTTGTTTTGTTGTTGGGATCTTAAGAAAATGACTTTTTATCATGTTCATGATTTTTTCCCATTATGGGTCAAATATTATTGTTAGTCCCTGTGTGCATGCTGTTTTAAAACAAATTCAGATAAGTTGGAGGGTTTTATAGGATCACTTCATTAGGACAGCTTGCTGCACCACAGGCCAACTGGCATCCAGTCAACACACACACACACACACACACACACACACACACACACACACACACACACACACACACACACACACACACACACACACACACACACACACACACACACACACACACAGGCTCTCTCTCTCTCTGTGTTTCTGTGTCTCTCATACATAAGTTTGAGGATGCCAACACTGTGTAGCCACTGGTTGCAGGATTAAATTGTCACAAAATAGAGCAGAAAAGGGAGGAAAAAATTGAAGAGCAAGAAAGAGAATATGAGAGTTAAAAAAACAAGATGATTAAAGCAGACAGAGGGAACAGGAACTGGAAGCAGTGAGAAGAGAGAGAATAAGCTTATGAGGAAGAAGCTGAAGAGGTGACAGCAAAATGAGAAAGAGGGAAAGAGGAAGAAATACAGAAAGGACATAATGGACCTGTGTGTATGTTTGTGCGTGTCCCCTCGGGTTGGCCTGAGGATGACATTAGTGTGCCTCTTGTGGAGCAACCCTGTCTCTTTTTCTTCTTTTATCATTGTGCCCTTATTTTTCCCCCTTCCTCTATTCTTACTTTTACTTAGTACAGATTATCTCTGGTCTTTACTCCCTCGCCTTCTTTATCTGTCAGTCTTCATTATAATCCTGCAGTTTTTGTTTTCCGTTTCACCTGAGAAACCTGTCAGCAAATGCTGCTTCGTGGTTTTACCTTGCTTTGTTAGCCCCGTGCCCACTTAGCAATGAAGTTGAAAGGTGGTGGTGCTATAGTAGGCCTGTTACCCGGTGCTGCGGCTCAACAGACTAGTTAAATCTCCATCCACCAACCACTCTACTCTCAATCACTCATACTTGAACTATTACTGCTGGAAGTGGTCCCTCAACTGTCTGTGGCTGGCTGCTTATAGAGTTCACTCAGTGCACACTCGTATTTACTGTTAATAGACAAAAACAGAAGCGAACAAGAGCGAAAAAAGGGTCCTTAGCGCAGAATTGCAGCTTGCTGTTATATTGACTTTTAATTATAGTTATGAAAAGCAATACAGTGTCAATACAGTGGTTTAACAATGCAATAATACAGTGGAAAGCAAAAGGGTACAGATGGTGAGTGGAGGGCAATGGATGCATGGATACATTTCCCTTTAACTCTGGTTACCTGGATTCAAGCCAACTTTATGTCTTCTTTTTCTTATCAACTCTTACCATAAATGTAACCATAGTTAGTAATGTACCTAATCTGAACCCAACCCTTAACCAACGAGATCTTACTTGACCAAAAAGGACTTTGATCTTTGGCTGACTTTGGTCTATTTTGGGGGTATGAAAAACGAATCAGCTAGAAATGTATAATGTACTGTGGGTGCAGAGTGAATCCATACAGACTAAAACAAAGATAACAGTGCATCGGGAGATCAGAAAAGGAAATTAAATGAAAATCTGAAGATTTCCTTGACCGAACAGGCAAATTGGTCAACTAAACTTCTATACTGAGGATATCACTAGGGCTTTCCCGAATACTATTTTTGGGGCTGGCGAATACTGGCGAATGTTTGAATACAGTGTGACTGCTCTCGTCCAAACAGAATTTATTCACATGGTCAGCCTGTAAGGTGGTGAGCTGCTTCCTAACAGCAGCAACCATGCACACTACAACAAATGTGAGTAAAAAAATGTTATGCTGGGAGCTCACACACAAACACACACAAGTGTTTCTTGTGGGGCGTGAGGCCAAATCCGGAGCAAGTGCCTGTTTACTGTCATTTTTCATATATCATTAAATTGCCATCATCATTGTAATCAACGCTCAGAAAGCAGTAGCTAAAAGCAAAATAAAAGACAGAAACAGAGATGCAGAGGAAAAAAACAGAGAAAGACAAAAACTTTAAATAATGGGAAGAGACGACAGAGACGCGGAGACACACACTGACAGAGAGAGTGAAACATGATTAGTTTAGTGTGCTGCTGTTAGGCAGAAATCTGAGGAGGAATGTATAAATAAATTATGGATCATGTTACTGTGATCTATACTGCTGGTTTCTCTGCAAACCAAAGATATTATGGCTGAACTGAATTATATCCACTATAGCCTGACCCAAGGTTAGCAAAAGGGCAACACCCCTGGAGCTGCTGGGATTCAGACAAAATAAAAATAATGCAAGACTGGTTAATCAGGTGGATTGCTGTTGTCCCTATCCAGGGAAAATGTATAGAATAAAAAGTGATTTGAAAGTTTCCTGGAAAAAGCAAAAATACAGCCCCAACCAAACAAAATGAAAGTTGCAATTAAAACTGAAAAAAAAGCAACTTTAAATTGAAAGTGAACGGAGCTATTCAGCAGGTAAAAATGAAATAAAACAGCTGCTGAAAGCCCTAGGTGGAAAGCAGCAAAAAATATGAGAAGTGCAAGAACGAGTAGTAGCCAGTAATTCTTGAAGGGCATGATGCAACTGCTTATCACTTGCTGTTATAAATTCAAAAGAGTCATCATGTTTTACATCCTTCTTTAATTCACTGACACTCTGTCTGTCTCTGCAATGTCAAAAGATTAAAATACGTAGGCAATGGTGCCCTCTCATAACAGGCTCCAAACACCCTCACATTGTTGTCGGAGCAGTTGTTGTTTTTCGCTCACCACACAAAATTAAATTTATGCTCTAAATCTGGACATAGAAACAAATCTTCACACATAGCCGTGGCTATCAGGAAATCCAGCTTGAGTTCATTTTGCCAAATAGGACACGGAGCTGCAAACTAATTTCACTGAGAATGATATCTGAAAATACACATTCATGATATGAGAATAGCTTCAGAAACACTTTTCATCATTGGAGGATTTCTATCTGCTCAGTTTCCGTCTCAGAGGCCGGCTGCGGATAGATTTTTAAGTTATTCAAACTTCTCTTCCTGAATTCTCAGCTGAGCCTCCAGGGGCCGCGGACGGAGCACAGTGGGTGGCAGTCTAACATCGACCAGGAAGAGCTTTTAATACAGTGATTTCAGACTCTTTCATTTAACTTGTGGAAATTTTAAAAAAGTAAAATATGGGTTTGAACCTGAAATGCTGTGAAGGATGGTTGATATGGTATGTATTAGCCAGGGCAAGCTCGAGGAAAAAAAGATGAAATTAAGTCACTCTTTGTGACTACTTTATTACTTGGTTTCATTTTTTTCATGTCCCTTTTTAAGCAGGCCTTATAGGCTCAAGTCCTCCTGGCTCTCCAGTGAACATAATGGCTGAATGTTATGAAAAGCAAGTTTGTGCAACTGACCAACTGTCTGAGCATTGTTCCACAGAGACATTTACTGGACATACAAATACAGTAAGTACAAACAATAGGCTGACATATTGAATACTGAATAGAATTCACATTATTATAAGATGACGCTAGATTGCACTGATACCCGCCAACACTGTAGTTAAGCTACCTAATACTCATTTTCCCTTTCTCTCTCTTTTTCCCCGAACTCTTGGTGTTTTAAATAAGTAAACATTTTAACTATGGGTGGTATTTTGAGAAAAAAATTAGTGTTAGTTTTATTCCAGGCTAATATCAGATAAATACTTCAATTATGTTTTGTGCAATGACTCTTGAGTTTGTGACTGCATGACCAAATGTTACATAAATCAAATCGAAAATGCAGGGTATTAATTTTGGGTAGGAATTGTTGAAACATGACTGTAAACAGAAAACTGGCATTTTCTCAGTTAACAAGGGGTGTATTTCAAAATGACTGGCTTGGGGATTGTATGAAAATTACTGAGATGGGGAGAAGATTTGATTATAATTCACTTTATTAAAAAGCAAAGTCCTTAAAACTTTATTAATGTTTGTTTGGACCCTCCTTTGACTTTGGAAAAAACTGCAACTCCCCCATTAACTAAAGTAATATTCCTGTCTCTCTCCAGTTTTTAATAAAGAGCTGCTAATTAAATGATTATTACAACAAAAGAAATATGTGAACTGAACATTGGCAGAAGCTTTGTGGGAGCTAAGGAACTTAAGCACCGCAATATTATCTCCCCATCCAAATAACGGAAATAAATATGAATTTGATCTCTTGATGCTACGGGCTGATATGCTTAAGCTTTACAATTTTTGTCTCTCCACCCCCTGCTCCCACGTCTTTTCTGTTCCTCAAAACTGACATATTGATCCTATTCTACTAGCTAGGTGATTTTGATAAGGAAAATTAAGCAAAGACACTATTGCCATCCTCGGCATCTTGCCAAACACACCTTTATGACCACAGGCACACGATAAAGCCCACACAGATTTTAAGTGAAATAATATTAACAAGCGAAGGATCTACTTGCTTGGCTTCAATTTGGAGTTTGTGCATTAAAGTAAACAGCCTTTTTCCTTTAGCCAAGAGGAAAACTCTGACAGGATATATTCCGTGCCTGACCTTTAGCTCCGAGTTGTGGAGATGTATCTGAGAGTGTTTAAATCAAGTCTCCTCTATCTTACACACCTCTCTACTTGCAAAGCTTCTAAAATTTGTAACTTTGACTTTGTTCAGACTGCAGGCAAATCCGATTTGTTTCTCAAATCAGATCTTTAGACCGATTTCTGAAACAGACTGTCTGCACAGTTATTCGCAAGTGATCAGATCTGATTTGTGTGTTCAGACATCACCATATCTGCATGGGTTGCTGTGGTAATGACGTAGGCAAAACTATACTCTCTGATAGCGATCTGCTAGTAGCAGCATGGATGCTGCACACTCCGTCACTCTGGATTTGACGTCATCATTGTGTGCTGCATTGTGATGGCTGCAAAGGACACTTTGAAACCTGATTTGAGCGGTCAGTACATCTGTACTGAGACGCATCTGTAGAAATCCAATTGGAACTGCATTTGAAAACATCTCCAAATGTGGTTTGGTTCCGATTTGCATGTGGTTTTTTGGTGTCAAGACTTTCTAAAATCAATCCAGATTGATTTGGGCTGGCAGTATGAACAAGGCCTTTATGTTTACTGGCACTCTTAGTAGGGCAGTCACATTCCCTCTAGGATATATGGCTTCTTTGATGAAACTGAAAACTCTATAGAACTAAAGAGGTGCATCAAATAGGCCTAAAAAGCTGTGCAGTACGTCCATGTACATAATGTCTTCATCATTGCTGTGTTCTTCATTCATTAGCCCTACAATACACTGTTGCTTTTTTTTTTTCTTAAGTGGATGACATTATCCACTGCTCTAATTTGAAAATGGCTTGGGGCTTAAGAGGTTGCCCGTGCAGAATACAATATCAGTTAGGATAAATTAAATGAAATTGTTGTCTTTATAGTGGGTATTGAATAGAAATCTAATCAAAAGTGCACAGTGGCCGCTGTCCTCAGGACATTTTTGTCTCCAAAGCAGACACCATGTAGTGCAAACTGGAGATTTTTTGGTAAATGGCAAATTCCGCCCAGAACATGTAGCAGCTTTAGAGGTGTCTCACAAGCACTTATGCCTGAATGCCAACGCCCACAATTTTGCAGATAAATCCCCATTATGTGTGCTTATCGCAACCCTGAATGAGAGCCTCAGTGAATCCGCTTGGCAAAATAGGGGATCCGCATGTCATGCCAGAAAGCATTCAGTGAATTAATTAAAAGTTGAACGTGCCTATAGAGAAAGAAAGAGAAAGAAATAAAGATTGAGAAAGGCTGCTATAAAAGCAGAGACATAGAAAAGGGTTTGACAGGGGATTAGATTTGTCTGAGAGAAAAGGACGATGACGAGCAGGTAGATAGCATTTGCCAGACACTTCCTGTTTAAATCTGGGAGATACAATTAATCTTTGTAGGTTTACAAAACTAAATTCTATGAAAAACCACTATTGCAAATAACCAGTCATGTATCCTGTATGATAAAACTGGCATCCATTTCTCTAAAACCTTCAGATTTTATTTTCATCTGTTGCAGTGTTGACAGTATTTTTGGGAAATCTGATAACCTTTGACAACAGTTCTTTTCAGTGACTTTAGATGGAGAAAAACAGATGTTTGAGTCAGAAAAAGGAGAGATACAAACAAGCTGAGTTGACAAGGATAAAAAGGAAAGGGTGTGAAGAAAGGGAGGGTGAAAAAACGAACGGGAGGCATTCGATGAAACAGCGAAAGACCAAATTCGCCTGTTAAATTAAACAGTAATGAGGTCCGGGGTAAGTCAAGTGTTGAGGAATAGTGCACAAGATATATGGTTTTCACAGTGACCATTACTCACTGCGGTAGTGTGTGTGTGTGTGTGTGTGTGTGTGTGTGTGTGTGTGTGTGTGTGTGTGTGTGTGTGTGTGTGTGTGTGTGTGTGTGTGTGTGTGTGTGTGTCTGTGTGTAAATGGAAGGTTTTTTTTTTTTTTTTTTTTTTTTTTTAAGTGAGGGCTGATTGGGTCACATTGTAAGTTTAGATCAGCCAGCCCCCTCATTATCAGTGCATAAACACACACATATCAATAGACATGGGGTGAATAAACGGATAAATGAATGAGCACTGACCAATGCGCAGTGGAAAAGGTAGGTGGGAGGGAGAAAGTGATGAAAGGCAAGCAGAGGGGTGGGAGGAAGTAGAAATCACAGTTGTGACATGCAGGGAGGGAGGACAGGAAAACTAAAAAGAAAAAGTGCAAGAGAAGGCAATGAAAAATGGACACATGGGGAGGGGGCGAATGAAGCATATTAAAATTAAGTTTAAATTTAGACAGTAATTGTAGGATGAGTTCAGATAGATAAGAAAGTGTGGAATGCACAAATGAGGCGGTAATGGATAGAGAAGGGAGCGGAGGAATGGAGGGCAGACAATTTGATGGGGCAGGAAATAATAGTGAGAGAGTGACAGATGTAGAGGAGGGGAAACAGATGGAAAGAGAGAGAGACCAAATGGAGAGAGTGTTAGGATATCGAATAGAGGGGTTGACAGGATCGAGAAGAGTGAAATGATTGTGAGGGCACTGGGAGGCACAGTTTGGAGAGAACGGACTTAACATCTCAAGGTCAAACTGCTGTTGATTTAAACTGGGGAATTAAGGCGCCCTACACTGAGTAATTATGGGCTGCGCAGGACAATAGTCGACAGCTGTGAGAAAGGTGATGAATCTTTGTTGTCAGTCAAATCAAATCCTTGATCTCACTGGGAGATGTGTCCACCACTGGCCAATTTAAAGCTTTGGCTACCAAAGATAGCCTGCATCAAAATTCGGACAGTGTTTGGAAATTTCGGGCCAAATTCTCACAGCGTGACTGCTGCTTTTACAATTTGATGGGGATTTTGGTCTGTCAGTCATTTTTGATCGGTCCACCACCTTGGTCTGGAATGAAATACCTCAACAACTATCAGATGAATTGCAATGAAATTTTGTACGTACATTCATGCTCCCCAGAGGAGATGGGGTAATGATTCCGGTGATCCCCTGAGCCAACATGAGGTTCGCATTTGTGGTTTTGAGCGAAAAGTCTAAAACTAACTGATGGAGTTCCATGACATTTGGTACATGCATTCATGTCCACCCTCGGATGAAATGTAATCGCTTTGGTAATCCCTCGATTTTCATCTAGTGCCATTATCAAGTCAAAATGTAAACTTGTGCATTTTGCTTTAGGATAAAATACTTGCAAAACTAGCCATATTCCCATCAGACTAGTACCAAATAATTAGCATTCCAGCATTTTAGACTTAGAGGGTGGACACAGAAAATGTTATATCTGCCAAACATCAGCATGTTAGAATCGTCTTTGTGAGCATTTTATGAGGTTGATATTAGCATTGAGCTCAAAGCACAATTTTGCCTAAGTAGAGCCTCAAAGAGCTACTAACACAGCTGCAGACTCTTTATCTTGTTAAATAAATATCTTGTCTTTGCCAGCGATTTTGAAAACATGAGTGTTGCCTATTTATTTCCATTTACAAAATATTGCTACAATTGACCTGGTGTTCATGGCAAAATCTGAATATGCATCAAAACTGATATTGTAGAGTCACAGTGGTACAGATCGCGGCAAAGATTTTATTAGTCCCATCTCACACAGTGTGACATGCGATGAACCTGCAAGATTGCTGTTATCGCACAGTGTGTAGGAGCCTTAAGGTGAAAGACAGGAGGTGGAGGGAGGGAAGAAAGGGACAATGGAGAGAGAGAGAAAGATGGCAGGAGAGTGCAGAGCTGGAGATATAATATAAACTTGCTGCTATCTGGCAAGCACTCCCAAAGAAAATGGGAAAAACAGAAGCACCAGGGACAATGGTTAAAGTAAAGAAAGGAGAGAGTGTGAAGGAGAAAGAGGACATTAAGAGGCAGTAGATGAAGAGAGGGCGGCATGATATACTATTTTGAAAGACAAACAAAGGGTGAGACACACAGTGAAAGAGGTATAGAGAGACACAGTAGGACAGAGGCAGGTGGTGGTGTTGTAGGTGGTGGAGGGAAAGCAGTGGAGAGGTCAGTGTTAACTGCTGTGGTCTGGCTTTCTCCCTGAAACCTATCACAACCTATCAACTCAGTCCGGTGGAACACAGACACACACACACACACACACACAACACAGTGCCTGCCCGGTGATGTGGACGGGCTAAATAGAGAGAAATAGTGGTGCTGTAAGTGGTCGGGAGATGGAGAGAGGGACGGAATGAAGAAATTGTTTCAGATGAGAGGAGCTGGTGAAAGATCATACTCCTGAATGTGTTCGTGTGTTTGTGTGTGTAATTTTTCACATGGGTGCTTTTGTGTGTGTGCGTGGGTTTGTGTGTGTTAGACGGGAATCCATTTGAACAATGAGAGAAAGTGTAGCGTAACACTTTGTGTACAGTCTACAATCTGCCTGTGATTTGGTCAAGGTCATAGACTGGCTACCGCAAAACCATTCTGAAACTTCATCTTGGTGTTTTAAGATCATCGCGAGGCTTGAAAGCAGGAGGCTCAAATGCTTCAAAAGATTCCCTGTTGATGTTCTTTAGGTCCTAACCTAAATTATAAACATATTGTGCCCTGCACTCTCAGGTCAGTTAGCGTTAGTTGTTGTTGGTTTACCATGACCAGAAGGGGATTTTCTTTAAGGTATCAAATTAGGGGAATTCCCTTTTAAGGAAGCAAGTATTCTCTTATGCTGTGCCACAGTATACTAGTATACCATATTTTTCCACATTCGTTTAGACATGCAGACCTCTGACCTTAAAGGCTCTTAGAGGAGGGCGTGCAAGAAAGAGAGGAGAAGAAAAGGGGAGGGTAAGAGGCACAGAAGAGAGGACTCGAAACACGGCTGTCAATCACCATAAGCCATGTGGGAAAATTGGCCTGGAGGTGGGACAGAGCAATTATACTCCACACACACACACACACACACACACACACACACACGCGCACACAGTACAATGTCCATGTGTTTACATGGAGAACACTGGTGTGTAATTTACCCAAGCCTTTGTTGGACAGTTGCCTGCAAAATGAAATTACAATTAATGAGGATAATAGTTAATGGTGTTTGAGATCCATGCTAGAAATCTCCATTTCCCTCCTGTACGTGTATAGTGTTCAGTTGCTGAATGTTTACTTGTGCAGGCTTCAAGTTAAAATGTGTCTTAGGGATCACTTTTCCTGGGGGGGAGAGTGAGTTTGGCTTCTCTCTATCAGACTGACTCATCATTATTTTGATGATGATGACAGTGAACCCACAAGAGACACTAGACAGACAGAAATGTGGAATACCATTTATGTGCAGTAAAGTCTCTCTCTACTCTTCTCCAAGTCTCTTTATGAGCACCCTCCCTCCCTCCTTCCTCCTGTCTACCCTTTACCTCTATTCATTTTTTCTATATTCCTCTCTCCCTGTCATCTCTTGGAACTAAATTAAAACTTCTGTCCTCTATTTTCCGCAATTCAACCTGTTTTTTCAGTGGAAGCCACATGATGGCTGACGGCGAGTTTCGTTACATGAAATAGTCTTCCCACTTTATTCATTACTAAAATAATATTACTCATCGTGATTTTAGTGCAGCTATACGACCCCAATGCAAAATGTTCCTCCAGTCAAAACAGACATTATAGTTTTTAATTGTCTTATCTAGATCTGTAATTCAGAAATGGCAGAGTAAATTACAACATCAAACAGATCACCAGATCCTAACTGATTTGCAGAGTGGCTCTGTTTAAACAACAGCACAAATGGAAAACAGTCCGAAAAATGAAATGTCTGATAAATAATGGAGGTGGGCAAGAAAGAGATCTGATTGGAGGTACTGTATCAGCAACACAGGGGTGACATTATCAGCAGGCTCATTTTTTGGAGATGCAATTGTTTATCAAAAATGTAAGAAGCTGTGAACGGACCTAAAATATACAGTGCATTGTGAACTTATCTGTGTTGAAATGTAGGATAATTGTTTGGAGAGGTACCTGTGCGGTAATGTTATGGACTGTTGTGTTTAGACAGATTCATCCTCTCTCCTAATCTCTAATCCGTCACACAGCTGGGGGACTGTGCGTGCGTGCGCGTGTGTGCGTGTGTGTGTGTGTGTGTGTGTGTGTGTGTGTGTGTGTGTGTGTGCGTGTGCGTGTGTGTGTCAGCATGTGTGCCTGCGAGTTTGCATTTTCATGTGGATATGTGTCTGTGTCTGCCTGCCTGTGTATGTGTGAGCAACAGAGAACATGTAGTTATTTAGAGGTTAACTTGAGGTTTGTTCGGAGTATACAGTATTTAGTATATTTTTAAAAGTAAAACTACACAGCATCATCATCGTCGTCATTTTCATCATCCCCTAAACGGTGTTATCGTGTTCTGCTTTGGCCTAACGTCATTCAAAACAATGACCAAGGTTTGCCAAGGAAACTCGATCTCATGAGGTTTGTCAATCTCTACAGACTACTGTACAGAACAACAGGGGAACATCTCTCTCGGCGATGCACTTTTTCACACATACATTGGCCTTCATTAGACACAGCATTTTAGTGCAAGATGAGTTCAGACAGAGCTAAAGAAGGTCAGGTCTTATTTATAATATGGATGCCAATGTGTTGTATTAAAAAAAAAAGATAAAGGACACGATAGACAATCTTTTGAAGGCATCCCTTGTCATGTTGACGCTTTTGTAAAGATGGGTAAATAACTGGACAATTTAGACATGTACAATCACTCCTCACAATGATAGACTGGCGTTATGGTAACTGCAGTACCCGTGGCAGTGTCACGGCAGTAGCTGGGAAAAGCAATGCGGCTGATATATCTGCATTTCGACACTGTTCTCCAGTCAATATTCAAGCTGTTACAGACCGATGTTGTTTTGCTTGTTTCGAGGACGTTGCACATACAGTACATTGTTCTAAATAAAGGTCAGTTGTTCACATTTTGCAATACATGAGATACAAAGAGATATTTGAGCGTGGGATTTTTTCTTCATCATGAAAAATAGTTTTACTACTTTCTGGAGTATGGTGTGCTGATACATTTTGACCTCATATATTGCAGCAATAGCTGTGATCCTCCTTTATTCACAGAGTGTACCTACATATATGTGTGAGAGTGCCAGAGACAGCCTCGATATTGATGACAGAGTGTGTATGTGCATGTGTGCATTTGTAGGTACAAGTGTTGGCGTTTCTTACGTGCATTTTGCACATATGTGCGAGCATGGCCAATGACACGACATCAGAGCTGGAGATCAAGTGTTACGCTGTGTCCAGATCACCGTGTGCCCTGGTGTGCACGCTTACACACACATGCTCACGCACACATATGCTTCCTCAAACACAGTCTCATACTCTCTAGCACCGCGAGTTTGTGTGTGTAGTGCTAAAAGGCTTGGCTGTTAGAACAGAGCCTTTAGAGGTCATCACAGCAACGTTTAAACAAATGAAATGCTCTCTGATACAGTTTTGCACTTCACTAATCTAGCCGGTAATTTCCAGTTTATTAGATTGATTAATGTTTTTGCATTTGGCAGATACCTTGCTCACATTTCTGCATATGCATATGTGTTTCATAAATGGTCTCATTCAATATTTATGCTACTTTCATACTCTAGGAATGTGTTATGTGACAGTCAGTTCTCCATTGTATAGTGCATTATGCTTTCGTATTTATACACTGCTGCATGTTTTTAAATTCATACGCTGCTGTCCTATGTCCTACATTTTCCTCGCTCTATGTGCTTACTTCTTTTTTGCTTTATTTAAAAAAAATAAAAAATAAAAAAAACTAATAGGCTTACATACCCTACTAAAACCTAAACAATCTCATCAAGGAGATTAGCATTTCTAATCAAATCTACTCTTGATAAAAACCACAGTAGGTGTAATGAGGTCATTTTGAATGTTGAGATTCACTTTTAGAGAAAAAATCTGCTTTGTTGATTAAACGGACTCCATGATTAGCAAACTAGTGGTGGCCATGGTAACAGGTTCTCTCCATGTGTCGTACCCTGCACTTGTCCTTAAGGAGAAGTCTCACAAGATTTGTTGGTCACTTTCCTACCTTTGTCCTCTATGAGAACTGCAGTCAACACTAACACACTTCTCTATATTACCCTGTCTCAGTAACAACCAGGTTTTGGCATCGCAGTCAGTTGCAAAATTTGTTTTTGACAGAGTTCGTCTGTTCTGATTGATCCTGAGTGTCCGAGGATTTAAATCAGCATGCATCATGTTACCATTCTAGGCTGCCATGTGTTCTCTCTTGTTTTAATGAGACACACACTACCATATGGTTAAAACTGAATGCCAGCTGACAGAACAACTGTATAACTGTAAATGATTTCGATATATCATTGAAAAAAAAAATTAGTATTTTTTGCCTACATCAGGACGAGGGTGCTCGATAGTTTTTCAGTACTCTATGGACCTCAGTAGATTAGTCCAACATCTTTACCTCACTCTCAACATAATTACCTCGGCCCAGTTACACTGATGTGTTCAGTCACTCAAGTGGCTCCAATGATCAGACAGTGAGGGGATAGAGAGAGAGAAAGAGATACGGGGCTGTGTGTGTGTGTGTGTGTGTGCTTCAGTATCTGTACGGCTGTGTGTATATGTCGTGTTGGTTGGATTGCAAAGCAGAGCGGAGCAGATGGGTTTATAATGAGGAAACAGAATGATTCTGATAATGATGACCAGATAATTATACTGCATCAGAAGAAGGGAGGAAGGCGCAGGGAGGGTGGAAGTGGTGTGGTGGATTAAAAAGAGAGTGAAATGGATGATAGAATGAGGAGTGCATGTACACAGAGAGGGGTTAAGAAGAGCTGCATTTAGTGTATCATGAGGAATGGGAAGAGAAGAAGAGCAGAGAAGATGGGATGAGATGAGAGCAGAGCGCTCACAGGCCATTAAAGAATCTTTAAATGTCTTTTACTCAAATATCTACACTGTAGGTCTGTTAGGGTCTTACTTGGAGTTATGTAACCATAAATACATGCGTCTTTTTCATGCTGACCTTTTCTGTTAGGTACTTGACTTAAAGAACATCTACACTGGAAACCTTCTGGGCACATTTTGATTCTTGTACAAACTCGTCTCTCAGAATGGATACACTCTCATTTATTAATGCTGCTGTCCACACAGGCAGTCTCTCGCTTGTTATTTTCACCAGTCAGACCTGCTTTATCTACTTACTTACCATCTGAATGGATATACTATGCTTTATTCATGTTTTAACTTCTTTATTTTCAATTAATCAGTGTCAGCAATTTAACTTATGTTATTGACCTCTGTATGTTACTTAACAGTATTGAGTACAACATGCCTATTATCAATCATTTGTTTCAGAATGATGTTCAGGTATAAATTATACCAGCTGGTGTTTAGCATTGGTTCAAACAAATCTCCTTTGCATTATTGTCTGGTAGCACGGTGTCTAATATATATATGATATGATGTATGTTAAGAAAAAAAGGATGGGTTTTCTGCCCCTTAAAAAAAAAAAAAAAAACTAAGGAGAACATGTCTAAAGTGCAAACTCACTGGGAGGTGTGTGTGTGTGTGTGTGTTTTGGTTGGTGTGGGGTGTGTTGCTTTACTGTGGGTGTTTCTGCCCTGTTTATTTTAATCATTTAGACCTCTGAGGTTACTTTTTCCCATTACTCTTTGTTTCTTCTTTTGCTTTTATGTTCAAAGCTAGAGTATCAGGGAGATGGTTGGTAAAAAGCCATCACACACACACACACACACACACACACACACACACACACACACACACACACACACACACACACACACACACACACACACACACGGATGCCCTTCTTTCTGCTTTATACTCACACTTTCTTTTTCTCCGTCTTTAGTTCCTATTCATGCACACACACACACACACACACACACACACACACACACACACACACACACACACACACACACACACACACACACACACACACACACACACACACTGAGAGGTCATTTCACCACAATCTAACAAACCTGGTTGGAGAGAACAGATGCTAAATATAGAGGCAAACTGAGCACAACCAATGACTTTCAAGATCATAGAATTCAGACGAGCAGTGCAAAGGTTCAAATGAGGCAATGAGACAATGGGACACTTTAAACACTTTAAATAGGTTTAGAGAATAACCTTTTTGAAGAAATTCAATTTAATTGCAGTTTTGCAAAAGTATCACAATTTGATACAAGTGAAATGATAAAAATTAGACTGAATCTGAATTAAATTTGAGAATGCCTTCATGTTAACCAAAACTAAACAAAAAACAAAACAAAATAAAAAACATTCAGAACATTCAACAAGTACTCCATCAGGTATTTCAAGATGTGAATTATTTGTGCTACTAGTGAGCATTATGAAAAAAGTGAATGAATAGAAATCTGGCTTTGAGATGGTCAAATAGGAAAAGTTGGCCACAAGGTCAGTTATAGTACATCAAATGGCAAACTTTAGCTTTTGAGAGGCATCAGTGTTTATCTTCTGTAGTAGCTAGCACCACATTGGATATTTTGGAGCTTTTAAAAATCAAACATGAGTTAGTAATTAGCATAAGCCTTAGGAAATTAATTCACATTTAGAAAGTATTCAGTTGGGGAGGAGCATCCTGTGTTCTAGTATCAGGTCATTCCCTTAAATAGTGTTATGACCTTTATTCCATTTGTTCTGGTCCCTTCCACAATCTCTTTCTAATACAGTTTTGATGCTACATTGAATGCTGTTTCAGCAGTCTTTGTTTATGCTTTCATGGCTAGCTTTGGCTGCTTTTGCACATATGCTGCTGTCAGTAATAATAATATAAAATTCTGGTCTTGGGCTGATAAATGCATATTTATGTTGGACGTATGCTAATAAACACGGTGCTGTGTAATCAATTCTTTAAAGTATTTTAGTAGATAACAGGTCATTTCAAAATAAAAAAAATGTCATTCAGGATTAAAATATTTACCCTCAAGATTCTGAAATGCTGCGTGAGTGGTTGATGCACGGTAGCGGAAATGAACATGGATTCTGTGTGAAGAGGGAAGATGAGCTCCTGATCAAAATAGAAAGGAGGAGGCAAATGAAACACTGTTTTAACACTGTTAACTGAAGAGCATAATTTATAAATTCAATGGGCACAGAATTTCCCTTCCATTCATTAAAATGAGAAGATGAATTAAGTAATTCTAGGTTACAAATTATAAATATGAGGTTACAAATGATTACTTTGAGATTATAAATTATTTTATCCTCCCACAAGACTCACCAGGCTTAATAGATTTTTCAATTGCTGGTGGGATTTTTTTGCCTCTTAACAATTGACATACAGTATTTTAAGATGGAACCCCAGTGGTTTATAAAAGCCACTCTGCAAAACTTTACTATAATTTTAGTAACTCACTGAAGCCAGCAGCACCCACCATTAGGGACTTAAGCGTAGCTGCAGCACCGGCATATCATACCACAGAGTATCCTCTTGTGTATTATTGTTTTGATAGTAAGCTGCAGAACAAAGCGTTGAGCTAAAAAGCCCTCAAAAATAGAAGGAAAGACAATTAAAGAAAAAATATAATTAACGTAGTGCTGTCATTGCTAGGAAGGATGTGTGTGTGTGTATGTGTGTATATATGTGTGTGAGCATGTGTGTTTCCGTGTATTTTTATTTGAAGGGAAGGTGGGGGTGCCTCCAATGATGCTAATTAATACCTCTAATGTTTCAAAATGTCAAAATCAGCCCGTGTGTGTTTCTGTTCGTGCGCAATCAGGCAAACAGCACTACAGCACTGACATGTTGCACATTGCCGCCAACTAAAATGAGCTTGCAGAAAGATCAGCCATATATTAGTGCTGTCACCGTACATCGAGACAAGTCGTATATGTAGCATGATCTTTATGATTGCCATTATTAGCTTTTTGTAATCCGTGTGCATTCACCTATGTGCAGGATGCCGTGTTGCGTTGTCTGCAAAATGCTCAGCTGTCCCACTCTTGTGTCACTTTGCTGTTTCATGTCTTAATGATGAGATGCCTTTGGGCCTCTGATGTGAGTAATGATTTTGTAATAACCTGCAGCCTGTTAGCTCAGCTGGCTGGAAAACTGACAGCCAAAGTGTCTGCATCCTGTTTGATGTATGGGTGTATGTGTGTGTGTGTGTGTGTGTGTGTGCGTGTGTGTGTGCGTGTCTGTGTGTGTGTGTGTGTGTGTGTGTGTGTGTGTGTGAGTGCGTGTGAGTGCATGTCTGTGTGTGTTTGAGTGTTTGTCTTTGTATACTGTCTACTAAAACATAAAAGTACAGAGCGTCAGTTTCAATTTGATAGTACTTTGATCCATATTGGGTGAATTGTTAAAGTGACAATTTTTGCATCAGCGCCCACATTTTGTCGTGCCAAAAGTATTTTCAGTCTAGGCATGGGAAATTTATATTATGTTCTGACTTTTAGGTTTCTACTTGCCATGAATGTAACTTGGGTGATGATATCTTATTACACCTCCTACAATTCCTTTTGAGACAACTAAAATAAGATAGAGAAAGAAGACAGAGACAGAGTCTGATTGGAGTACACCCCCACATTAGAAGAGAGAAGGTTTAGACATTGAGCACCTGTTCATCCTTTTTGCAGATAAGTGACACATGCTACATGTAACCTAGTTTTTGTATTTTACCTGGAGAGAGGAATGTCAGTCTTTAACTAATGTGGCAGGAAGGTTTGTACATGATTTGGACAGCCTATTTTTATAACATGAACAAAATACTAACTTTATGTGCAGTTTTGGACAAGCAGAAGTGCATGAGATGTTTATTTTAATCATGCAGGTGGCGGTATCTGTCAGACATTCATGGGAGGTCCACTGCTTTGGTCAAGACGGAAATATCTCAACAACTATTGGATGGATTGCCATAAACCCTTGTACAGACCAGTGGCAAAACATACTTTTTCATGACAATAATAGTAGCAAATCTCTCTTAAATTCAGTGCCTGCCCTGTCTCTAATTTTGTGCTATCTTTCCTGTGCTGAAAAGTCTCTCTCCTGCATCTTGCTGCACTCTGCCTGGACATCTTCACCTTTCTGCACTCCTTCCTGGCTTTAGAAGTATTAAGATCGTTTCTTTGAACTGACAGTAAACATATCAAATGTGCAGTACAGAGGATAAAATATCTAACACAAAAACACTTCTATTGTAATCTTCAAAATATTTACCATTAACTGACAATGGCACTCCAGTGACAATACAGAATCCTGTATTTTCCTGCCTCAGTATGCTGTCTCAAATGTCTCAAACTTTCTGCAGATCTTGCACAGGGAACCCTACACCTTGATTAACAGAGAGGAAAAGATATTAATATGATAACTAAAAAGCATAACAGAATTAAAAGGTGTGGGTATTATGTCACATTGTTAACTTAATATATGTAAATTGAATAAATATGTCTGTGAAAGCTTTCCTTACAAAACAAGTTATTAAAAGCTTCTCCACAATACACTCTAACTCCTCGTTGTCACACGTTTACCCAGGTGATAAGTAAGACAACTGACCGATTTGAGATAAATTACATTGTAATTTACTCATTTAGTTCCTACTGCTACCTCTTAACATGTGTAAAATAATGGATGTAACAGAACAGATCTCAGAACGATGGAAGCTGAGTCAAGGGCAGCTTGACAAGCACACTTGTCTGGAGCTAGCTATAGCTAGTGACCCGTCAAAGATCTTGGGATTATCTACAATGCGCATGGGCAAACATCCAAAAATCGCTGTTCAGTCCTCTGCTTGACAAGCCCCGGCCTTTGTCAACAGGACACACCCACGCCCACGAAAAGGACAGAAACAATAGATGCAACGGCTGGTTGTCAACCTAGTTTCCAGAGACAATAGTCTACTTTTGAGGGCTGTCAATTACAAGATGGATGCAAACAGGTAGTATCAGATCCTTGATGGGACAGAAAGCTGTTATGTTAGGAAAGATATCGCTTCCACTTCAGTAACGTTCTAATTGATGTCTATTTTTAGCTTAAACTGGTCAAGCACTGTTTGCCTTGTTTATCCTGATGACATGTCAATGGTAAAGACATTCCTGGTCACCACGAGATGAATCCTGCTTACTTTGATGATTTGATGATCATATGTGGTTATGTGGACTGCAATTAACTTTGGTACTTATACAGTATCCATGTCCCCTTCAGGCTGAATTGTAATCCCAATCACTCACACTCCTTTTTAATTTGTTCTGTCACAATGCTAAGCGCTATGTTTAGGGAAAAGGGTAATTTGTTTAAACGGATTGCAATGGGCCGTCTGGGGTACAATCAATTACAACAAAGTACTTGATGTGCAGGCTTTATATAGTCAATACCACTGACATGTAGGGATAACACTAAAAATATCATGCACTAACCCTTGTATTGTCTCTCTGTTCTCTTCATCAGGTCTTTGGATCCAACTCCTGAGGCCATCTCTCTTTTCTGTCCATCTCCAGTTACCACCGTTCACCTTCATGTTGATAAATAAATCACAGCACACCAGATAGAGGTAGGCAAGGACTCACATCCATCTTAAACTCTACTTTTTTTGCCCTATATGAATTTAAAACTATGCTAATTGAGGGATTCAAAATAGATTCTACTGTGATCTATGACACTGTTGTTTCTTTTTAATTACATCTGAAACATATATAAAAAGTTATTGGCAATTAAGTTTAATAAAACTTTAATGATCCCCTTTGGGAAATTAGATTAGTATAGGATATTACATTAGTTTTTAAGTCATTAAAATGCACTTGTGCACACTTAGTAACCTTTTCTTACACTAATTAGAAATATGTGTTGAATGTTAGGGGGCGACTAAACCTCAACAATTTTTCAAAATTCCTTCTATTACCTGTGGAATTTATTTGTGCATTTCTGTTACATAAATTGTATCAAGTTTAAGTAATTAAGTGTGTGTAAGTAAAACATGTGCATTTGTGTGAGAATGAGAGGGTAAAACGTATGAATGTAAATGTCTTCTTGTGTGTGTGTGTGTGTGTGTGTGTGTGTGTGTGTGTGTGTGTGTGTGTGTGTGTGTGTGTGTGTGTGTGTGTGAGTGATGAAAGCATTACTGTGTTAAAATGTGCTCTGCCTCTGTTACAGACATTATTAGCTGTAAGAGCAAAGAGGTCAGAGAGGTCTGCAGGCATGCAGCTAAGCAGAGCAGAGACACTGCTATTAATACTGGATGGATGGATGCAAATCAAAGAAGGATAAGCTGTTATTGTACAACACTCACAAATCATTAATTGTTACACTTGCCTGTCTGAATTGAAATTGCATTTTAAAATGCAGCTCACACTTACTGTAGAAGTAAAAACCTCATTGCTGCCAATACTAATTTTAATCTATTAAGCTTTCCCTTTGTTTGGTATAAACAGGGATGTACAGAAACATACTTTATACTCTGAAAGCCTCAGTTCACTAGTCATTCAGTTTGATCCATCAGACCCAAATTTGTCATTTGAAATGCAAAAATGAACCTGTCAGAGCAAAGCATGCTTTAACTCTGCAGAAGGTCAAAAACAACAAAATATTCCAGATATACCAGATAGAGTATATTCCAGAGACCAACATGAGCTATCAATCAGTGGGAAAAACTATGAACAGAAATTGGAGACCTGCAATGATGGGGGAACTGCCATGTCATTTACAAAAGTACTTTAGGCTATACAGTGAATGGGAAAATGGTCTCGGGCATTTAAACCATACTGTATGTGTATAATTGCTCCAACAAAACATGGAAAACCTCAAACACGTGCTCTGCTGCCTCTTCACTTTCTATTTCTTTTGACTTTTTTCAGGACCACAGAAAGTTTTTTTATTTGGGCTTTCTTTCTCTTGGATGTTTCACCAATATGTGGCAACTGGCTGCTACCCAGGGAGTGGTCATGAAGAAAGGTCACGCAATCAGTTAATGCCATAAAACTTCTCCAAACATTTTCTGGCAGTGTAGGTAAACAATTTTCCCCAGCACTCTTGACCAGCAATATTTTCTGTAAGTGCTTTATATCCCTTTTTTAATTGTTGTATGTCGAGCATTTGCACCATTTGAGGTCTTTGTCTTTAGAATTGTGTTAGTGCATGCTGTGGAACAAAGTAGTTTATTTTTCTCTGTAATTTGGTCACACTTATACAGTTAAGACAACTTCCAAAAGTTCAAAAGTACATCAAATCTTAAAGAAAAAGGATAAACGAATTCTAAGACCATCCCTTGTCTGACCTTTTACTTAACAAAGTACTCCTGTACATTATACTCGGTTTTACATAGTTAGCTAACTGGAATTTTGTATCAGGAATAAGAACTGTATATTCACTAAAAGAGCCAGCAATTTCCATGCTAACAAAATGTTGTGTGAATGCAGCACTCTTATGATGGTCTTTTGGGTCATAAATGTTACAATGTTTAACTTGAAAGCCAGTGAGGACCCACAGTGTTTAGATTGCAATCTGTTTCTTCAGTTTATTGCTCGTGCTCCATTGCTACTGTAAATACATATTGTATTGCACAAAATTTAACAGAAAAAAAGCAACAAACTCTCTGTCCGAATGCGAGTGTATATGGCTGTTTGTAGCTTCACTAAGGACGCGATATGTGTGAACTACAGCAGACTAGTAGAGGTAGAAGAGGTAGAAGAGGTTCTATTAAGTGTAATTCTGCTACAGAAGATCTCTCCAGCCACTGTATTACGGCATATTAACTCTGGCTTACACACCATTTTTGAAGCGGTTAGAAAAATGATTTCTTTTCAGAGGTTGCAGAACAATTTTACCGCGATCCTGTTTTCTTCTTCACCCTCCCTGACTTCCTCACACTGTTATATTTTTGGCTAGCACCCAGGAGACACATCTGCCATGAACAGTTTATTAGGGTAATAATTTGAGATATTTTATATTTTAGTATTTTTTTTTTTACCATGCAGAGAGGCAAAAGAGCCTCTGCAAAGGCTAAAAATAAGATGCTAAAGTTACAAATTGCGCCAACACTGATGGATGCAAATTCAGATGAGGCATTTCTGACATTAAAATAACTTTTCCAAGAGTTTACAATGAGACATTGAGTCAGACAACTAACTTCTTATCTGCTGAATAATTTCTAAGATTATTCAAGATTGCTCCTTTGAAATATGTGATATCTGTTACAATATGGTCTATTTTTATGTCTTTATCCCCCTGTGAAATCTTCATAGAGTACACATCTGAACAGAATAAAGTACGCAGTATGGTATCAGAGAACTTTCAGCTTATCTAAGATTAGTTATCTCGGAAATTGAAGGGGATTGATGTGAGAGAACTGGATATTTGAAGCCTACTCCTCTAGAGCTAAAGATGCAAAAGTTCACAAAGCCTAGAAAGATTGGAATAGGTCACACACTGACTCGTGTGTGTGTGTGTGTGAGTGTGCATGCATGTGGGCGAATGGTTGTGTGAAGCTAGCCCTTTGGGAATTCCTTTCACACAGAATTTGAGAAGGAAAAATTGTCGACCGTGTCCCCGACCCTTTGTTGCATTTGTGCACATTGCAATTTCTGTATTTGCAAGTGGTTTTATGCCTCTGCGCCATCAACAGCCGTGCCTGGAGGCATTATGTTTTCGGGTTGTCCGTCTCATTCTTGTGAACGCCATATCTCAGGAACGCCTTGAGGGAATTTCTTCAAATTTGGCACATTCATTTGGACTCATAATTCTAGTCTGTAACTACAATGTCTTTCTAAGCTCAGTACGTGTTGTCACATTGGTGAACATGTTTTCACTATGGGTTTGTGGTTCCTCAATTTGCATGTGTGATGCAGTGGTTTGATATTATCTTGTCAGGCCTTGCACCGGAGCATCCTTCCTGTACTGCTATCACATGAAAACCTGCAGGCTTGAGTTTTTGTTTGGAATACGTGTCATGCATACCATCAAAGTTGGAGTGGTATGGAGGTATTATTACTGACAAATACATAGACACAGAGAAAAGTAATGTTCCTCTATCAATAGTTCATCGCACCTTTTCTTAATTCAGGGTTAGAAAAGTTCTTAAGTGCATATATTAGATCAAGTTGCTTATTTAATGTAATGAGTTGACATCTTACCTGTTGTATTTTCTATCCTTTTTTCACACATACCCTGATGCATACACTGACACACTCACACCCTCTATTTTTATGGTAACTGGAAGTGGAGCAAACCC
This sequence comes from Xiphias gladius, assembly GCF_016859285.1. Lineage (NCBI taxonomy): Eukaryota > Metazoa > Chordata > Actinopteri > Istiophoriformes > Xiphiidae > Xiphias > Xiphias gladius. The sequence goes on along the minus strand of NC_053406.1, from coordinate 13,652,307 downwards.
ACTCTACATAGTCACTTTAATCAACTGAGTAAGTAGTGTTCAATGCAATTGAACACTACTTACTGCAACTCATGTCTGTTTATCTAATGTCCTCTCTAGTTTGCCAGTCATGACAGGAGCAGACCACCTCACAGTCTTCAAAAACAAGAAATAAACTTGGAGCTATACTAAAACTTGCCTACCTCTATGGATGTAAACTGTAAACTGTCCACAATCATGCAAGCTTTTTGATTAGTTATAGGCAATTAGTTAAACCTGTCCTTGGTTTAACAATGTTGACATTAAGTTTCTGTTGGTTTCACTCCTCGTACAGTGTTAGCTATAGACCATAACGCTCCAAATGCATAATATGCATGTTCACTCATCATATTTCTTTGTATTTATCTGCCCATCAGCAATCTGTGATTTAACCTTGAAAACTTTTTTCAACTATCCTGCACTGACAACTTTAAATGAGTCCAAAACATTCAGAACACTGCTGCTCCATGGACGTAGTGTCCCCCAAAAGTCTGCCTTTAGAGAGTTGACACATTTTTTTCCACATTGAGGGACTATTCATATTAGCGAAAAGCATTCTTCTGACACAGAAGGACCGAACACTTCCATACATCAGTATATGGTAAGATGGTGTTACTCATTTACCATTGTCACTTTGTTACACTACTTAGAGAAAAAAATATAAAAATACCTCATATCGTTCAGCACTTCTAAAATAATAATATGATTCCTTTAGGGGTGTAGTATATTATTATTATTATATATTTTATCTAAAAGCAATTTTCAACAAATGTGAATGCCAGAGTAAGTCAATATTAATGAACACACCTTGGAAATCCTTGTAAGACAATTTTTCACACTATAATCGTGGTCATTAATTATGGATTATTCTGCACCTGAATTTAATGCCATGATTGACAGCAAAACATTTAATTGTAGAGGAAGAAAAGAAATATACATCTCCAGTTATTGTTTTTGCCATTTCAAGGACATTTCATGTCTTACCTTGTTATTCACAAAGCTCAAATCCCATCTAAGGATATTATCTAAAATCTTGATCTACGATTTGTCTAAGACATAAACATTCTAACAGCACTTATTTTACTGCCACTCAACAGAAAGCACAGTAACAATCTGAATATTGTTTCTTAATGCATCCTCTCTGTGCTGTCTCACCCTATTTCAGATGGTTGAATCTAAATGATACGCCAGGAAACTTGCATAAATTTACTCACTCGTGGGTTTGTGGGTTTACATGCAGAAATGCATTTGCTACTGTGGGTATGTACTGTATTTCTGTAGAATCTTATGCATACAAAAATAGAAAATGTTCTCGTGTTATATTCATAGAAATATTTGCAATGTTTTGTATCTAATTCTGTCAAAACCATGCTGTCGGTCTTATAATCAAAAACAAATTCAAAAAAAAGATGCTTTTGCTATGAGGTTAAGACCGTGACACATGCTAAAGCATTATGTATTTGATTGAAATATATGATTGGATGAATGAAGGGTCAATAATGGAGGGACGTTGGGTCAAGGGTAGTGGACAAGGGGGTGAGTAAGGGGTTGAATGAGGGGAGATTAGTGTGTTGATGTGGGGTTGGTGGGAAATACATTTGAAGGTCAATGCAATACTAAAAGTACTTCGACGAAGAAGGCAATGCAGCTGAGGGAGACAAGGATTTTATCTTAACAAAAGGAATCCTCCAAATGGAATTAAAGGTCCAAACTACTTGCCTCTAAAGGGCTATTCATGAAGCTGTTCAGATCAATTTTTAGTAAGAAGCAAAAAGAACTCTTAAATTAAGAGAAAAGGAGGGGCAGGATTGACCCCGTTGCTATGGGTGATATGTTGATTCACAAATGAACTTGCTCTCTACAGTGATTGGTTGTCAGGTGACTGGTCTGCGTCAGTGACTTCTTTTTCAATAACACACAGGAGCGCAACAAACAGAGAGAGAGAGAGAGAGAGAGAGAGAGAGAGAGAGAGATCAACCTATTGTAATCTTTTTATAATAGTTCTATCTATAGCCCCGATTTTACTTGGAAATCCAGCACGACCAGCTTTGCTTATTTAATACAATTGGTGTTGTTGTACTCTTGAACATATTGTGCATTTTGAGATATTCCCAGTTCATCAGTGTTGCAAACTGATCACAGTAGTGCAGAGTTGTGCAAACCTTCCGATGGTGAGCCAACTGAATCTTTGTTAATTCACCACCATCAAAATATATTGCTTTCAAAAGTTCATTATTGCTGTATTTTTCCAAAATGCTTGTTTCAACAGGCAATTTACCTGCAGGATTTGACTGGCTGTGGGCAGGTCTTAGTGACTTAAGTGTGGTCGTACTCTGGACTATCTCTTAACTTTTCTCAGACTTAGGATCTACTTTGGCTTTGTGAATTTCTCTCAGACCAAAAATCTCGGAGTCCTAAAGTTAGGACTGACACAACCCCCCTTTTGTTATGAGTTTTCTAATAACTCAGTCAGTTAGGGGCGAATTTTAGCCTTAGGATGTTTAGTTGATATGGCTCCAGGACGGAAGAGCTGACTGTAGGTAAAATTACAGCTCAGTATCCCTAAGAATTACATCCATTCTGCACATCAGGATAAGAAACAATGAGTCCCTGACAGAATGTTTGTGACGCAAGAAGCTGTAACAATGAATTGGTGTTGTGCTGAGACTAATGTCAGCTTGCCAAGTGAAAGGGAATTACCTTTTTTCTATGTTTTCAATCGCAATGTTATCAGTATGTTTGAGAATGACTTGAGAATAATCCCTGCCTAAAGGAGACTGCAGCATCTGCAGCTAGATACTCTTGATCTCAGCTGGTTCAAGGGGCAACATCTTGAAGAGGGGATATAATCCATGGAACAATGATTAAGACTTCCTCTTCTTTCATGGGGTGGAGGCAAAGGAGACGTTTCTTTGGTGCAATATTGCTACAGTGGACCCCAGTGATTGTCATACGTCATCCTGTCTTTGTTATTTCAATACAAAAAAAGAAAATATACTACCTGAACGAGCAGGTAAACACTAACTACAGTGGCCACACACAAAGGCAATCAACTTACTGACTAACTTCAGACCCAGCTAAAACATGCTGCACCAGGAAAATGAATGAACATGATGTCTGGTTATAATAGCTTTATTTTCAGAAACCAGGTTCTCAATTGCTATTGTGTAATCTATACCCTGGACAAAACTATCCTGCATAGAGTTTACCTGTTCTCATCCTGCTGTGTGTTTATTCTGCCACATCATGCCACAGCCTGTTTCACACAGTCCTTCCTATCCAGATGTGTGTCAGTCTGCCCCACTGAGCAGTGACCTTCATTCGATGGTATCTCAAGGCATGTCTTAAGTTTTGCCTTTTTACATACACAGGTATGAATATACAACACTCCAGCACATATCACGGCAAAGGTAAATAATTTAATTGATTTCCCACCCAGAGACCCTAGATAAATAGGGAATCTAAATATTCTATTGAAGTTGAGAACCATGACAGCCATGTAATTCCCTAAGCTGCCTCTGAAAGGCATAATATTCATGTTTTTTCATAGCAATAAAACCACATTACCATATGAAGGCCATAGGATAATATTATCATCAGCCAGCTCTCTGTGTGTGCCTCTCCAGTGGCAGGGATCAGTTCAAAGCACAGCCCAAAGCATGAGTGATTGTGTGTGTGTGTGTGTGTGTGTGTGTGAGTGAAAGATAGTGTGTGTATACGTGTGTGTATACGTGTGTGTGTGTTTGTATCTGTAACTGAGTGTGTGTGATCAGCTCCCTTAAGCGACAGCTGCACGCCGAGTTCCTGAATGGAGAAAGCTTCTCTGTGATGACTACCAAGTGGCACACATGTCTCTCTAACCTCTTTTCTCCTCTCCTTTCTCCACTTCTCTACTTTCCTTTCCCTCCTTATCTTTTGTGTTTTCCTTTTCTTCCCTCTCTTCGGTGATTGTACACTGGTCCGCCTCTTATTTCCCCATCTTACTGTTGCCCTCTCCACCTCTACCCCTTCTTTCCTCTACTTACTTTCACCCTCTGCTATTTACTACTTCTCCCATCCCCTTTTTCTTTTCTTTTGTAAAATTATTACTCCCCAATCACCATAATCACTGAATCAGAACTGCTTGCTGCAGCGCTCTGCAAAATGAGATGCATCTGTCTGTCTGCCATCTAAACAGCTAAACCTGTATAAAACCTTGAATAAAAGCAGAAGAAAGAGGAGAAGGAAGGCAGGAAAGGATGGAAGAAGGCATAAAATGAATAGAGGACGGGAAAAAGAAAGAAAGAGAAATAAAAGATGGTGGGAAGAATGAAAAGTGATTAATGAAGAGACTGTTAAGGAGGGGCAAAGTGAGTAAAAACATGGGGAAACCTGATGAAAAGAAAGGGTCTATATTTAGTAGTGTTTCATATTGGGAAGCATTTGATGTCACAACCCCATTAGCTACACTAGAGAGTATTTGGAGAGATTGTGCTGCATAGACAAAGTGTGTGAGTGTGTTTAAGCGAGATAGATAGATGGAGGGAAGCAAGAGCGAAAACCATGCATCAGTGTGCTTCATGGTGCCTTCATGGCTTGTGAACCTCAAGGCCACAGAATCGGAAACATAAAAAGGCATAGATATAAAGGTGACAGCAAAACATCACATTGGACCACCGGGCTGTGTTTGTTTTCTTTTTCCTCTTTGCTGTCTTTATTAAAATCGACATGCTAACATCTTGCAGTCAGCTTTTTAAAGTTTGTCGTTTCTCAAGGTCAACTTGGCCATGCTTTTTCCAGCATATCAAACAGCTGGTGATCAAACAGCTTCTAGATATTCATATTCGCTTGATTCCCTTGGTTACATTTACACTGCAGTCATGTTGCTGTCTGAATCACTCTCTCTCTATGCTATGGTTACCTCTGTACTTCTTGTCCTAACATTAAAATCAGTGGAATACGAATAGAAATGACTGCAACCTTTGTTTGACAGTGGGACAGTGCAGAGAGGGACATGGGAGAGGAAACTGTGAAACTGTGGTTCACATTTTTAGCTTTTGCATAAATGTCAGGAATTTGAAGAAAGAAAAAAAAACGAAGGCTGGTGAAAACCGATTTTAAAAAACACTTCAAGGTTGTGTTCCCTGCTTCTGCTTCATCTACTGAAAACAAAGCACTCATGTCTTGCTGCTATGCACTGGTACTTGCCTCAGCTCCAACAGAAACCCCCCCAAAAAATGAAGAATAAAAAGAGTTAAGGGAGTGTAGATAACCAGAGTGTCCCCAGTTTGAGTGTTCAAGGGGGTCCTTGTTGCATGTCAAACTCCCCTTCTCTGACCAAGGTAGCTCTGGAAAAACATCGCAAGTAAAATTCATTCATTACAAAAAACACAATAGCCCTCTTAAGTTGGTAGCAAAGAAAGGCCATGATGTAGCATTTAGATGAATATGGAGAGATGAACTGATTCAGGTTTTAATTTGCCAAGATTTCAGAATTTTACCCAAAATGTGCACAACCATTTTAATGGAACCATATCTACAAACATAACGGCATTACAAATTTAACCTCAACGCAGGATTACAAAAGCAAGTGAATGATCAAAAAAGTACAAATATTATGTTCGCTTTTAAAATCTAAGATCATATTACACTACTGCAGAAAAGAAAACAGACAAACAGAAGGTTGGAATTAGACACAGCAACAGGCAGAGCTTTAAATTACACAGGTGTAAAAAGTAGAATGATTGATGTTCGACACTGACACATTGTACAGAAGGCTGTTAGTTGTGTTTGAAGGACTGTATCTCTCTATCAGAGTAGAAAGACGAAAATGATGAAACAGAGATTGCACCAATTAGACAAAGCAATGATGGGAGAGATGTATAGTTTGTAATGTTGTGATGTAGAGAGAGGGAGTGATAGGTGTGTTAAATATTATGTTGGACCACTGTAAGAGGAAGAGATGAAGCATAGAGAATAGACAGAGAAGCAGTGTGTGTGTGTGTGTGTGGTTAGAACTACAGGAAACCATAGACCGTGGTTAGTATTGCAATGGAGGGCAGCACGACAAGCATTGATGCACCATGCTAGCAGCCGCAATCACCTCATTATCTAATGTACTGACAGGAAGAGGACAGAATGTTAGAAAGAAGATACAGCAAGGGATAGAGGGAAAGAACACAGACAGAGAAACAGAAGATGACAATGACACAAAAAGAGGATGAGATTAATGGATTGAAAGAAACAGAACAGGAGACAAAGTGTGAAACAGGAAGAAAGACATAAATATAGAAAGCGGAGATGGAAGCGAAGGAGTCATGTAACCAAAGAGCCATTAGCAAATGTCTGTTTCCCTCCCCTGCTCAAAGCTCTGAAACACAGGATTTGTGTGTGTGTGTGTGTGTGTGTGTGTGTGTGTGTGTGTGTGTGTGTGTGTTGGTGTGTGGCTCAGATCCCAGCGATGTATCAGGTCCACAGTGGAGGTTAGGGTTTGTCTGGCCAACTGAGGGTATCAGCGCTTGTGTATTTATGTGGTTGTATTTATTTGCACGGTAGCCAACTTTGGTAGCTTGGCTGGAGAGAGATATTGGTGGCATGAGGGATGGACAGAGATAGAAGTTTGACCCTCTAATCAATAACATTATAACACTGACTTTGATGTGAATATGTTTCACTGTGAACAAGCACAAACTGCCAACACTGCCACCAGCAGCATCACATGTAGTTACAAATACTTTGATATTTGTGACTGCTGTGCATGGAACTCTGTTCAACACCACACGTAAGCCACAACACCATTGATGCAATATGCTGAAGTATTTTCAACATGAGGAACATAATATCAGTATTAATATCAGTATTAAAGGGTTGCGTTAAATTTCCGTTCTTCAGTGTAAGTCAGTGGCAACTACAACTTTCACAAGGCTTTATTAAGAGTCCTTCTTGTGAAAATATAATTTTCTATGTTGTTTACTTACATTGCTTCCAAAAAATCCTCATGTTTCTGGCTGACAGCACAACACACGACTGCATGTCTTCCCTTAAATTTAACTGGAAAGGACTGCCAATAAAGGGTGAATTCAGCTGTGAAATTATCGACTTTTCTAAGTCTTTTCTTATGTTAGCCTTACTTTTTGTTAAACGTTGAGGATTATGTTTTTCTCATGAGGCTCACATTAACTGGCATGCGTGTGCCATGTGCCCAGAAATGTTTAACTTTATGGGATTTGGGCACCTTATGAAATGTTAATGCAACAACTTACATTATGCAGTCATGGTGAAGTTTCTCTGAGACTGAGAAAATCAGAAGGTACCGTTTAAAGGGTGGGAGGCTGATACCAATTCAAATACTGCAAAAGAAATTCAATAGTATATTATAGTATAGAAATCTATATTCATCCTTTGATACCAAAGCCAAGCAGTGTTAGAAATGTATAAAATCCCTATTGAAAAGCATGGTTGCAGTTCCAGGATGAATAATGCATGCTGGCCCATTCATACCAGCCTCAACCATGGGTTTATTCATTGGTCACTGTGTTGGCCTACATGGGTAATATGTGTAGTCACAGGTGTATATAATGAAGGCAGAGTCTGGAGGGTAAAGGCAAAGGACAAGGAAAGGTTGAAGAAAAGAGTTAGTAGGAGAGAGGGGTGATTACTTTTCTATCTTCACTTTCAAGCCTCACATTTTAAAAGAGTTGTTCTAGGGCTTAACAATTACAGTACTTCCTTCCAGATTCCTAGCTATTTAATATTTAAAACACACACTGAGTTGAGAATAGGTTTAATTTCAACTTAATTTACTCATCTTGTGAAACACATTTAGGAGTGTCAAATAACTTTTAAGAAAATCTGAATAATTTAATTGGAACAAAGTCTTTGTGCTCTATGGAAGACATAACAACCCTGTTTCTGGGGTTAAATCTGAGGAAAAGAACTAGCAGGCATTCTCCCATTAATTTTAGAAAGCGAACAGCACATCTTATAGGCTTTAATAACGCTGATCCCAACAGAGAAAGTGTCCTTTCTCTCGTCCTCCTCTACAGGAAGGTCAGGGTCAGCTACAGACCAGCACAAATAGAGCCAACAGGGATTCAGTTTCTTCTTTGAGGACATTTTGGCAGGGCAGATCCTTGCTGGCACAGGGATTTGTACCCCTGTCCTCCAGCTGAAGGGTGGGTTAAGCATGGGGCATCTGAACATGGAACAGATTTTCAATCGGAGAGATCAAAAGAGGCTAATCAAAGATGTATGGTGGGTTTCTCCAGTAGCCCAGAGAAGTTTTGTTCAACAGAAGTCTCTTTGTTTCACTGGTGTAAACGATCCACAATATCTCATATTATTAGTTAGTATAAGCGTTTTCTTAACTGCATGCATAAAGGTTTACTTAAATAGAAGTAAGAAGGAAGGTTATCTCATTTTAAAGATACTTGCAGTGATAGATTACATGCATCTCTTCAGTACACGTCTAACAGAGGTTGTGGTGCAAATTTTGCAACTTGATTCATAAGTTTATGTGCAACAGACAAAACAGACAAAAACAGACAAAAAAAAAGTCAAACCATATTCAGGTGAAACCTCAAACAAACGTAAACCTGCCTTAAATATTTTCATATTAACACTGAATCATAAAACTAATGTGAAAATGTTGCGCAGTTGCGAGTGCAGAAATGACAGAAAAATTAAAACACAAATCTGCAGCTCTAAGGAGCCTTTAAACAAGAGCCTAGCTCCTTGTTTTGGATATGACCTGTATTTCAGCTATATCACACGGTTTTCATCAGCAGATGGAGTTTGTTCGGTTGTCAAGCAGATGGATTTGTTGACATTTGGGCTCAGTGGCTGTTACAATTTCATCCATAGCCCATTTTTGCTGATGGAGATCTTGCAATATGGTTGAAAGCTCCAGAAGAGGCTAGTGAGTGAACCTCGATTGGGGATTGTTTTGTCAAACCGCTATTTTCTTCAACGCTTAGTAATTATCTTATGTTGCAAGGGTGATTACCCTGTTTGGATTTTTATAGTGTCTATTCGCTACCCTTTTCTAATTTTCCTCAGGAATCTACCAAGTTGTTTTGAGCTGTGCTATAAGGCCAATTTTCCGCTGAGAGAGTATGCAGAATAAAAGTGAAGCTTGACTGCTGCTATCCTGTCAGCTATTGCACTGCTTGACTGCAGACAGCCGCTGTGGTCTAGAGGTTGCTGAACTCTTTTACTCACTTTGTGCTGTTAAAACAGACATTTCACCGTAATCACATTCAGTTTTTAATGAGTTTGTTAATGCAGTGCTTTTCATTAGGGTTTAAAATGGGCTGATGCACAATTCCCACAGATATGAATTTTGGCATGATAAGAAAGCAAAAAACGCTTTCACCCATGTGATGAGGGACTCTCGAGAGAATTTGGAGGCACTTTGGGGGGTTTCCCCAGCTAATGAGGAAAATTAAAATTAGACAAATGGTTGTATTTATGTCATTAAAATGAACTTTAATGGATCCATGGTAAAACTTCTCCCTCTGAGTTAGAGTATTTGTGAATAAAAGTAGCTCAGTGTGTTTGTTTTTATGATGATACAAGGACACTTTGATGAAAAGTGTATCTGAGACAAAAATAAACTGTGGACCATTACACAGTTACTGCACTCTTTATGCAACACAAGTGCAGTCTCTCTCTCTCTGAATCTATCTCTCTGTCCCCCACATTCACTCTCTCTGACGGCAACACTTCAGATTCATTACTTGTGAGATCTCCAGACCAATCTTGCACTCTCACAGCCCCCCACACACACACACACACACACACACACAAACACATAAACACACACTCTTCCCACCTCCTCACTGTTACCAACCATGTGTCATTGGCTGTTGCTAAGTTACAGGCCCCCACCAAGCTTTTTTTTTTGCAGCCAATAACAGCTTTGCCTTCACCACTGGTTTTGACAGATACCCCATTCTGTAGGAACACTTTGTTTTTGCTTTAGCTTTACCTTTTTTCATTACTCTGCCTTGTCATGGTCTCCACCTGTCCTTCATTCACTTGTTTTCATGCCTTTCCATGCTTTGATATCAGTGATTTACTCACTCTGTTCGATGGAATAGAAAACAATGATGTATAATTACTGGGGACATGAGAGAAAGACAGACAGAGAGGAGTGGCTGAGGTGTAGTTTTGTTTCAGTTACAGTTGACATGTTGATGTGAAAGCGGAAACTGTACAGATTGGTTTGACCTTTAATCACTACAGCATTATACAGAGATTAAGCGGCAGCACAGGACTGTACACTTACAGCCCCATGCATGGGTACATATGGGCACAAACAGAAAAGCGTGGACTCACTTAAACTAACACACACACACCCTGTCTAATTCAAGTGAACTTTGATTGTGTGTTTGCGTATGAGTGGGTTTATAGTATGGTCCTGTGTGTATGCAGCAGATGGATGCTGTTGCTTTTGAGGTCATTAATAAGCCAGTGTTCTCGCTAGGGTAGAAATAGATGGAGCACACATACACGCACAAACACACACACGCAACACATGGAGCTACTCTTGTGCGCACACAAAAAGATAGACACATAATCACGCACCTATGGACAGCAGCGAGCAAGCACTTATAGACACAGACCTCTATATAGTAAAGACAGGTGAACATGTGTATAAAGCCATATACAGATTTATGCATAAACACACAAAAATGAATGCAAAACAGACAAAAAAAATTCAAGGTAAATGTAAATGAACACAGCTCAGTTTTTGCATATCCAAAGGGATCAAATATGATGAGGAATCAGTAAGTACATGCGCACATACACACAAGGACACATTCATGCTTTAGCACAGGTACAGTAAATTATACACACAAGACATTCTGCAGTGGTTCTGCAAGAACACTGACAGGGTAATCCATCTCCATTGGGAGGTGCAGTGTACTCTGGGAAAGCAGGCTGGACACAGCATAAGCGAGGGGGCCAGACATACGCGCACACGGACACGCACACACACACGCGCACACACACACGCACATACGCACACACACACACACACACACACAAAGCCTGTATACACGTTGTGCACACACAACACATTTCAGGACACACATGCACACACAGAAACACACAAATGTGCAGACATGGATGAATTGCTGGTACTGAGTGCAAAGATCACATCAGTGGATTATTTACAATCATAATGTTGTGAATGATGGTGCACAGAACCAGGTTGATGGTGATATAGCAACAATCTATTTACTGTCACAGAGCCAAAGGTACACTCCATCTATGTTTATGGACACAGCATCTGATTTATTGTGTGTTAAATGCAGATTTTAAAAGCAAATTGTCTGTTTTTATACTTTAGTGTTATTGATTACTTGTTTTAAAAGCATTCACATTTCTGTCGCAGTCCAGCAGTGTTTGCAAGACAAAAACACAGCTGGGTATAAAAATCACACGTCTGCAAAAGCAATTATCACTCACACTTTTATGTAAATTCCTATGCAAATACAAATTATGTGACTAACAGAAACACAACCAACCTTGAGTCTCCATACAACTCTAGTAAAAGGATAAAATTCTAAGTAATGGAGACACTCGTTATTGTTGTCATCCGTTAATTTGTTCTTGGGTAAGAAAACACTGATATCATCTAGAAAATATACTCTCGTTTTCAGTGCTATTCAGTTTTTAGCTGTCAAGATTTACTGGGGTGATCCCCATGGAGCGACTTTAATTAGATAAAGATGAGCCTGCATCTTGAGTATTTCCTCATGTCTTGAAACGATTACAAATTCTAGTCAGTTGTCTTCCTCCTTCTCAACTCATTTTCTTCTCACTCCCCCAATCATTCCTCCTCAGTAACTGCTACTTCCTTTACTAATTTTTCCTTTTCTACTGACTTATGTCTTCTGAGTTTTTCTGTTTTCTGTGATCATTTCTCTCTTACTGTCTTACACTCTTATAAGCTTATTTATGTGTGTGTTTAGTGATTTGCGTTGCTAATTGCTTGCCGCTGTAGCATTGTAACCTGGTATATATACAATAAACACATTAGTAAAGACACATCCTTGTTTCCATTGATTGGATGTGAAATGGCTAAGAAAAATAGATTTAGAAAGGATCACAAGGGGCTGTCTTTAATCTTCACAGGTAGGGTCGATATGACCTGTGGGGATTTCTTTCCCTTTAGAAAATGAACAAGTGGGATGTTTTTGCAGTATGTGTTGCTAAGCACTGCTTTCTTCATTTTTTCCCCAAAGCTAATGACCAGTCTGTTGCAAATTACATTCAAAATGCAGCATTTTCAACAAACAAAGCAATGTAGCATTCCAGTTGGCTACAGTATCTGCCCTAAACATATTGAAAAATACTCAGCCTGGGAGCAGCTGACTGATTCACAAATGCAAGCGGAGATCATACTGTCAAGCAAAACAAAGGCACTGTCAGGATGTGTTTTTGCCTTACTTTACAAAAAAATAAAAACATAAACATTTGTCACTGCTGAAGACATCCCCAGTGTTGTTCTGGCAGCTGTAACAGTCACTTCTAGAAAATGAATATCAATACAGAGCTCTCCAGTGTAATTACTGCAAAATGATGCTGGGTGCATTTTGTCTGTTACTTCTGACATTCAGACATAAAGAGACATTTTACCAAATTTTAATGATGTGACACCATGTGGCTAGTCAAAAGACACATCTTAAAATGTATTTGAAAATATCTAGTTGACACTTTTTCTGTTCATGGATGGCGGCAGTCTGGCATTTGGTGGGCCAATGCAACCACTGGAATTACTTTTGCATATGATTGGAATGAAATCGTCTGTCAAGTATCAGCATGGTTTAATAAAATCTAGTGAACTGCATCTTTACATTGATGAAGCTAAGAGCGAGGAAGCAGCACCGCCTGCTTATCCTCAGCCCTGTTTTTTTTAAAGAGACCCTCACTCTCATTTTGCCTTGTCAGTTTTGCACATTGGTTCCAACAGTAATTAAAGAGTTGCTGATTTATGGGCCCCGATAGGGTTTGTCAATGGGTTCCATGGTTCAACTTGTGTTTTTTGAGTGGGTCTTTTTTGCGCTTCAAGCAGGGTCAACTGGATAAAATCCAATGTAATTGTTGTCTGTGTTAGACCCATGACATTTGTCACTCATGGGCATGGTTTGGGCTTTATGTTGGTCAAAGATGGGTTTAACACAAGTGAACTCCATGAAGGACTTGTGTTTCCCACTGTGTGACTTCAAAATATGCCTCATGTGAAGCACATGGTTTTGCACTTCCTGAACTGTAGAACACCAACATATAAAGCAGATGTACCCTGGATAAAATGCCCATTCATCGTCATATTCTTCAGCAGTATTCAGACTATCATGCACCACGAAACTTCGAGTATGTGGGTCTATAAGACTGCCAGTCAATATCAAAAGTGATTTAAAACAGGTGGAGTTTCGTTGAGTTAGGACAGAATTGTCAAGTTCTACCCTGAACCAATGATGTCTAAACAGTTATCATTTGCAGAGCATTAGATTGTCATTCAAATCACTGCCAACAACTATAATGGCCCAAAATAACTGGTAACAAGGACAGACAGCTTGGATCTGTTTTCTCTCACTCTCCTTAGCTGAACAAGTACGGCAGTGAGTAATGGCGGGTGACTTATCGCTATCATCCCCACTAAATTACACAGAAAAGCTCATACATCCATAATTGAGTAGCCTAAAAAAAAACTCACAGTCTGGATGTGTGTGAGAACCAAGTGAGGTATGTCTAAATATTTAAAATAGAACTGTTGCCTTTTCTGTAGACTCATAATATACTGTACACATGCAAGCTGGATGAGTTGGTAATCCAAGTGAAGGACTTGTGGCTTTAAAATCACAGTTGCCACCAATGTCTGCAACATAAATGCATTAAAGATACATTACAATAAAGGCATCATAAAACTGAGTGAGACAGGATGACGGATGGATGATGGGGCGAGAATATGAATCGAGCATGGAGAGCCTGAGAAAAGAAATTGAGGAAGGGGGCCTGTGAGATAGATGATCATGAGAAAAACAAGAAAATGAAAAGCGAGTTGGAGGGCGTGATTGGGAATGAGAATTACATCCTCTGTAGTAAACTTGTTTTATAAATAAAGATTTAAGAGAGGGAATAGAGGACGAAGAGCTGGGAGGCAGGTAGGACGGCACCGACAATAACAAATAGAGGGATGCATGATAGAAATGAAGAAGCAAAATGACTGTGGGTGTAAGAAAATGCATTAGCTGTAGAGAATGATGGACAGCTAGAGCAAATGATTTTAAGTGAAGAGCAGGGCAGGGGTAGAGTGACCAGGAGCAAGTGATATAAATTATGAGAAGACTGAGAAATTGATAGTAAATTACATTACATTGTTTGTAAAGCACGTGATGTATTCACGAGTTTAAAAGTAGGGATTGTGGAGTGAATAAAGCGTAAGGAGAGACTATTGGCATGAGGATGGCTGAGAAAACAACGGGTGACTAGAGAGCTGTATGAGGGGAATGGGATGGGGAGGTGTGGCGGAGGGAATAATCAAGAGTAATGTAGAGAAATATATTGAGTAACAGAAAAACATTGAGGGAGTAAAATGGTAAGACTGAGAGAAGAACTGAAGTGTCTGTGTATATGTAAGTTATAGCTAATCATTGTTTCTGCTCTTACGCTGTGGGAGGATGGAGAACATGAAGTATCAAATTACAGCACATTTATTTTTAGCAGGCTCATGAGATTGCATGCACTTTCATTTGTTTGTATATATTTGGCAGGCTCGCTTTGCTGGATAATACACAGTGAAAACTAAGTGTGTAGCATGTAGCAACACTGAGTATTTTTAATCTGGAGATGTTATCATCCATTGATTAAAAAAAATGCTCTTTTGAGGGTTTCTCAATTCAATTCAATTTCATTTATTTAGTGCCAAATTAAACCTCATATTATCTAAACGCACTTTACAGAGTAAGGTCAAGACCTTACAATATTATAGAGAGAAACCCAACAGTTCCCATCATGAGCAAGTACTTGTTAACAGTGGAGAGGCAAAACTCCCTTTTAACAGGAAGAAACCTCCCACAGAAGTGGGTTCAGGGTGGGCAGCTGTCTACCTCGACCGGTTGGGTTGAGAGGAGACCAATAGGGGAGAGAGGAGAGAGAGACCAGGAACAGCTGTATACACTGTTGTATTCAAGCAATCAGATTGGTTGTCATGATGGTAATAATAATAGTGATACTTAGGTTTAATAGTGTTATTAATAATAACAGCAGCAATGATAGCAGCACCAATTATTAATAATAATAATACTAATAATAATAATAATAATAATGTTGACGATGACTGTTGAGTAGCAGAGAGATAATTGCAGCATGAGCACAGGGTGAGAGAGGACAGAGAGGGAAAGCAAAACTACAGGAGAGAGAAGACAAAGTTAATGACATGCAGTGGTGTGCCTGAGGGGGGTGAGAGAGAGTGAGCGAAAGAGCGAGAGGGCGAGAGAGAACGAGAGAGCATTCTCTCCTCAGCAGCCTCGGTTTATCACAGCATAACTAAGGGAAGGTTCAGGGCTCACCTGGGCCTGCCCTAACTATAAGCTTTATCAAAGAGGAAAGTTTAAAGCCTACTCTTAAACGTAGAGAGGGTGTCCGCCTCCCGAACCGAAACTGGGAGAAGGTTCTGCTGTAGAGGAGCCTGATAACTGAGGGCTCTGCCTCCCATTCTACTCTTTGAAACTCTAGAAACCACAAGTAACCCTGCATTTTGAGAGTGAGTGATCTCTGTAATAAAGTCTTGTGATCGATGGCTTAAAATGCAGCACTAAAATCTTGCAGGAGTTTAAAGTTGAGGGTTTTAGCAGTATTAATGGAGAAGCAGGATGGTGAGGTAATACACAGGTCCCCTACTGAATATAAAGTTCATTGTTATTGATTAGCCTAGTAGTTAAACTGGGCAACCTAAGATACTGCTGCCCACTGCTACACATATATATCACACCATGAGTTTTGAGATGTGTCTGTAGAGTCTGAAAAGTGGAAATTGTACCATATTTGGTTTCCTAGTTAAGCTATGGAAAGTAGAATTTTATCCTTTTGGTGATACTTTGAGTCTCTTATTTTTTTTTTTTTACAGCAAAGGGCATAAAGAAACACAAGGTGAAATTTAAATAAATTCATGCAGCCGAAGCAAATTAATTATAATTGAAATATTCTACAAGATTTGTGTTAAAGAAAACCTTCTTTAAAGATGTTAAAATCACAGATCCATGACTATTGTTTAATATTAGATGAGGAGACACTCTTTATCACATCTTTTTATCTTCCAAACTGATAATACCTGTGATTACCTGTCCTGACTTATTTCTATATAATGTCTCAGTTTTTTTAATCATTGTAAACAGATTATCTTTGGGTTTTGGACTGTTGGTTGGATGAAACATGATACTTGAAAACATAAACAGATTTTTTTTGTGTGTGATTTTCTGACATTTTAAAGATAAAACAACTAGTTGATTATTGGAGAAAATAATCAGCAGATTAATCGATAGTGAAATATTTGTTAAGTGCAGCCTTACAGTGGCGTAAACAATAACCACACTGAAAATCATGCAATTATAAATGATCTGTAGAACAACTAATAAAGATGTACACATTAGACTGTGGTCTTGTATTTTGCAGGTTGTCATGAAATCTTTGGACTTTGTTGATTAATTGATCTTCATGGTTGTATTCAGTTGTGTCTCGATAATGTCATAATTTACAACAGTGGTCTATTTAAGCCTTTATTAAGAGTCATAAACAGTTTATTATTGACCAAAATGATTCATCAATTGTTTCATCATCATAGTTATGACTAGTCATGATTCTACTTTACCACATCATGTCATTGCAGACGTGGATAACAGCACAGACATAGATGTGCTTTATGCTTTACAACAGCTGAGTGCTGATAATGGAATATTTAATCAAGCTAACCACGGAGTGTCTGCTGTGCATAACTGGGTTTGACAAAGTGCATCACTCAGATTTGAGACTGCAGGTAGAACACATACCAGCAGCATGATGCTGGCTGAAGCGGGAGTAACTGAATTTAAAGAAAACTTATTCAGCATAAAAACTGTTGTGGATGAGAGGAAGGACGTTACAGATATTAATCTTTACTTTGCCTTGCTGGCATTGTTGCCTTAATCCGAGTAAGAATACAGTACACTGCTCCTAACGGGTGGATGCTGTAGCCAAAATGTAACCTTGACACCGAGAGTGGATTTTACCACTGGATAGCAGTGACAAACTACATCAATATTACATCTTCCCAAAATATTAAACAGGTGCTGGTGAGGAAAAAATCCCCAGGGTGCCTGTGGAAAATGCCAGCTCACCATACACCCACACGATGACAGAGTCCATTATGAGCTCACAGAATTGTGTAATTTAGTCATGCTCCCGAGCAGTGCCATAATCTACTTCTCACTCTCCTTTCTCTATTCTGACTTTATTGTAAAGTTAAAAACTGAGGGTTTTTTTGTTGGTTTGTTTGTTTTTGAGGGAGTATTGTGCTCAGTATCAGTTTGGTTGTAGAATAACATGATTAGGTCATTGTGTAGACAGAATTCATAGAATTATTCTGTATATACTGTACCTCCAAACATATACTGCTAGTTGTATTGGTTTAATTTCTTTTTTTTTGTCTGGAAAAAAGAAAAAACACAGGCATTAACCTCAGATTAAGTGTCTGCAGGTCAGGGATTCACCCTGGTTTCCGACTTCCTGACTGTTGCGTTTTCTTAGTACACCATCTTTGTATTCTCTCAAAATCATTGCTCCTTTTCTGTCTGTCTTCCAGTTGCCCTGTTCCCAGCGGAGGATAATGGAACGGCTGTGGTTCTCTTTGCTGTTGCTGGCAGCAGCATGCAGGGGACAGCCGTGTCCGAAGCGCTGTATGTGCCAGAGCCTCTCTCCATCACTCGCTATCCTCTGCTCCAAGACAGGCTTGCTATTTGTTCCTGCTGCCATTGACCGACGCACCGTGGAGCTACGGCTTCAAGAGAACTTCATCACAGGTAACATATAAGTGCCAGTCTGTCCTGTATTACATTCAGTTTAATATACCACTGAAATTCAAATGGCTCATTAGAGTGCAGTGAGTAGAGTATGTCACACATGAGTGTTGCAGCATGCTTTCATAAACTGCTCCATTTATTTCATCCTCTTTTGCCATTAACTGTCAATTGACAGGTATGCTTGGATTGGTTATTTAAATGGAAACAAACTCAATGGCGGGTTGATAATTGGCAGCATATTTACTTTATCTCGGAACATTTGTTTGCAACAATTTAACAGTGAACACAATGTCGAGTGACAAATCTTTTTTTGTTTGTCTCTACATGACGGTCATTAATATTTCTTATGAGCAAGGGTATTTCTTCTTTCCAACTCTTTTTTGTTTTGTGCTTTAGTTTAGCAAAACTCCTTCGTGATTCATCTGCTCCATATATCAAAGAGTTCTCCTTTATGCTCTGAAACATACTTATTTTTAAGGAACTGAAGTGCTGATTTATACTTTTATTTTAATCTGGATTCCCATTAGTTCCCAATAAGGCAGCCACCTAATCTTCCCAGGCTCGATTTAAAAGAAATTCTATCCCATATTTCACCAAACCAAAAGTCGCAGAAGCTAAAAAAGACTGCTTTCACAAGGCCTGGAGAGAGATTTTGATGCATTATTAACAATATCACACAGCCATACTTATTTAAGTCACATTTTTCGGATGCAAATCAATTTCAGTTTGTAGCAATACTCTGTGCAAAACTAAAGATTCTGTATCTCATTTTGGGTGATACCAGATTCTCTCGGCTGTCAACTGAGGTTCACTAGAGTATGTTGCTAAAAATTAATTTTACAGAAATTAATAAAAGCAAGCGTGGTAGCAAAGGGTCCAGGCTCTCAATGCCAGAGGCTAATTAGGCATGTACTTGTCAATCTATATATAAAACACAATTGTATTCATGTGACAGAAGTCAAATGGTTTCTTTGACAAAAGTGACCATAGCAGTGTGTTTACCAACACCAAAGTAAAAGCAAACATCATTTCAGAACATTAATCTTTTCTTGCATATTTTGTACTACCTGTACCTTTCAAACTCCAACACACATTATAAAAAACACCAGAACTGTACAAATCTGAGTTATCTACTTTTGTGAAAGCACCCCTTCTTTGGTCGGGCAACATTTGTGCTTTGAAACTTCTTTAGTGCATGTGCATCTCTTGAGCATAATAGTCTACCTGTGTAATATATCTGGCCACTTACGACTTAGCTGATGGAGATTTTCTTTGTGTTTATTCTGCTCACTCCCAGCTGTCCGAAGAAAGGACTTTGCCAACATGACCAGCCTGCTACATCTGACCCTGTCCAGAAACACCATCAGTCAGATTCTCCCCTCAGCTTTCAGTGATCTGCGGCGTCTGAGAGCACTCCACCTAGACTCCAATAGATTAACGGTGATCAAGGTAAGATTGATGGCTGGATGGATTAATGACGTGAGTGGGAATGAATAAAGAGATGGCTCAATGGGCTGATAATCAGAAACAGAGCCACACAACCAAAGTTTAAATTTGCATGGATGGATACACACACCTGAACGATAGAGCTACAGTGACAGAATGATATATACAACAGTACATACAGTAGATGGACAGAGACACACACAGTATAGGTACGTACCTGAGATTGTCTTAATAAAACTATACTCACAGCTTCTCAATGCATATTCATTTTTTATTTTTTTTAACCAACCAGGATGACCATTTCAAAGGCTTGACCAACCTTCGCCACCTGATCCTGGCCAACAACCAGCTCCACTCCATATCTCCCCATGCCTTTGATGACTTCCTGTCCACACTGGAGGATCTAGACCTCAGTTACAACAACCTTGCCCAGGTGCCCTGGGACACGATCGGGCGCCTAACCAATGTCAATACCCTAAATATGGATCATAACCTCATAGAAAATGTTCCGCAAGGGGTATTCACCAACCTACACAAACTGGCAAGGTAAAAGGATATACAGTGTAGAGAAAAGGACATAAGAATGAGTGCATGATGTGTGTAGAATTAGATAATGTAAAGTGATCTTAGTAATCAAATATAATATGTTCAAATGGTATTTTAAAATAGCCTTAATTTTCTAAATTATAAACTAATTTTTCTGCTAATTATGTTCTGGCTGTTTTACTGAACAACTGAATGAATTTCTATCAATTTTAATAATAATTTCTTTTCCCCCTCTCTTTGAATGTTCTTCTCCCTACACCCTGCCCTTTTCACAGGCTAGACATGACATCTAACAAGCTGAAGAAAATTCCCCCAGACCCGTTGTTCCTGAGAATCCCAGTTTATGCGAAGTCCAAAGGCTCACCTCTCTCCTCCCTGGTGTTGAGTTTTGGTGGTAACCCTCTTCACTGTAATTGTGAACTTCTGTGGTTGAGGAGACTAACCAGAGAAGATGACCTCGAGACATGCGCCTCTCCCCCTGACCTCAGTGCCAAGTATTTCTGGACAATACCTGAAGAGGTGATGTCTTGACAAGAAGATGTCTCATAACCTTGCATATGAGCCAAACCTCTAATAAAGTAAATAACACAGCTCAGAAAACAATCCAGATTTGAGAGAGTGACCCGATCTGTTTTTCCCTTTAGGAATTTATCTGTGACCCACCAGTTCTGACCCGTAAGTCACCTCATACCGTGGCTATGGAAGGTCAGCCTGCGAGCCTGAAGTGCAAAGCAAATGGTGACCCAGAGCCTGAAGTCCACTGGATCAGCCCTGAAGGCCGACTTATATCTAATGGTTCCAGGTATTACAATGGTCCTTTAGTCCAGTTTGATCTACAGTATATTCATTTTTTCTCTAGGCTAACAGATTGTAAAATCTTTCAAAATCATAGGCAAGGTGTTCATTTAGGGAATATCATTTGTCAACTGAGAACACCTATCCACATTCAACAATGTCAGAAACCTTGCAAACCAGTTGGCAGGTGCAAGAGAGGGGTTGTTTAAATATTCTCACGTACTGCTTTAGCTCAGTGCTACAAGCCAATATGCACCATGTCAGAAAGACAGTGTGTCTCACATAATTTTCTCTTGGCTGTAGTAGTAAGGTGTAGGCACATGACTCATGTGGGCCAACTCAGGAACAGTATTAGAAGGTAGTTGTTGAGGTCAGAATCTGAATCTCCTCACCCATAAGACCTTTCTCACATTTCCATCCGGTAACTTAGTTGGCACACTTGTCAGACGTGGGTTTCAAGTTATGGTTTTCGCATAAACAACATTCGTTATAAAATCAGTGATAATATTTTAAATGTAATGTCACAACCCTTTAATTTTTTTCTTGGCACTTTTTTAATTTTACATTTCTGTTTGCATCTTTAGATAATTTGATTAGAAAAGCCTAGTTTACGGATATGAATCATGTGGACTTTTTGGCAAGTACTATTAGGGTTATGCCTAAACTTATGAGGGTAAAGGCTGCAAATACTCAGCAACATAACCCCTCAGCCTGGCAGTCATTGAATTGATTCTGGAGAGACTCCGGATGGATGCTGGTAGTGGAAGTTGGCGTCAGCATCAGGTCCTGCAGGCAGCAAAGTGGAGTGAGTGAATAAGTTGTTGGGGGAACACTGATTACTGATTGGCTCCTGTATAGGTGACAAAAGAGGACAGCTTACATGATTGGGTGATAAGAAAGGTTAGGGAGTTAATTTTTTGATCATTTTGCAACTGGAAGTGAATATGTCCTGCTCCTTTATTTTTTTTAAATTAATGGGGAGCGGTGCAATGGCACCACAGTAGTGGGACACAATGGTCTGGCCCATTTTAATGTAAAGTTAGGACTCTGCATACCCATGCTGCAGTCTACAAAGGTGAGAATTACAATTGGAAATCTGAATGGCTAGAAGCCAGCAGATTTGACCTAGAGGAAGAAAAAAATGAAAAATTAGGAATTAGATGGAAATTAATTTAGAATGAAAAAAATCTTACTGTTTTAATTTTTGTAACGCTCCCCCTACATGTGTGTTGCCTTGTCATAAAATACACATTTAGGCCATTTTTTTGATTGATTTAATGAATTAATAAACTTAATGATATATCTAATTTTTTTTATTTGTTTCAGAACTTTGGTTTTCCCCAATGGAAGCCTGGAGATCAATGTAACATCCCTGAAGGATTCAGGAAACTTCACCTGCATTGCCTCCAATGCAGCAGGTGAATCCACAGGAAGGGTGGAGCTAGTTGTTACGGCGATGCCCCATCTCGCAAACAGCACAAGCCGCAGCCGAGACCCGTCCTCTGAACCTGCCCCCTCTGATATTTTAACCTCCTCTAAGGTTGCACTGCCTAACAACGAGACAAGGGGGGCAGACCGGAAGGTCTCGTTGGTGGAACTGACAGGAAACTCTGCCCTCATTAGATGGAGCAGTCAGGCTCCTATATCTGGAGTCAGGATGTTCCAGGTCCAGTACAACAGTTCCGGGGATGACACACTGGTTTACAGGTCTGTCTATCTACACTTCACTTCTACTCAATTTATTATGTCTGTGTGTTTTAATTTTCTTTCTATAGTAAGGTGACTATGAATCTTCTAAGGCGTATTAGTAAAAACACCTGGCTTGTACGTGTTTGTAAGTGTAAGACTGTGTGTGTGTGTGTGTGTGTGTGTTTGTGTGTGTGTGTGTGTGTGTGTGTTTGCAGTTGTGTGTATGTTAATCAGTAGACATCAGCCGCTGCTATGAGGATGAGAGCAGATGATAGATGATACAAGTCATCCATTCATAAAAGTCTAATCAGTTGGAATGATACAGACATCCGTAGCGGAGTGAAACCATATTTGGGTTTGCTGATTGCAAGGGAGCCTGGGCCACACGTGAGGAGTGTAGCTGTTTAACAACTTTTAATGTTTGTCTGCCAGTTTGCTTCCTTGCTGCACTGATGTTTTTGCTATGTGGTTTTATTTCTGGTAATTACACAATGGCTTTATAAATGTGATACTTTCAAAATGTTTTGTCAGATTGTACTTGACTAGGATTTGACCAGGCTGACACTGTCATTTATTTCTGATTTGACTCTGACTGGCACTCCTTTGACTATGGTTGACTGTCAAACCGCTACTACCTTTAGTGTTAAAAGTTTCAGTGTAGAAAGAGGGAACAGCTTTTTTAATAACGTCCTGAAAAAAACAGGTGGGTTTTCTGATTTGTGTGCACAACATGCTACTGCACACAGAGCAAACTGTTACCCCAAGTCTAAATAAACTGAGTGAATGCCCGAAGAATTTCAGAGGACGGAAAGAGCAGTTCAAGGTATTATGGTAATTCTTTTTAATAGAGGTGTGATTGCAGCCATAGAATTCTAACAATGTTATCATTGAAACGAGCCTCCTTTGATGTGCAGAATTTCAATAGGCAGAATGGTCATTTTAAGGTAAATCATGTTAATCATAGAACGATGTAAATGTTGTTATTTAGAGTTAAGGCATGTTAGACATTTGTGAACCTCTGCATAAGACTCAGAGAACCTAAATGAATGGACCAATTAGTGCTTCTGACAAATATTGACAAGTCAGTTTCCTTGTGCCATGTGTCATCATAATGTTGATGTGTCATTCCCATAACAACTGCAGCAAAATATTTAAGCCGACAATTGCAGTCATCTGGCTGTGGAAGGCCTATCATTCAACACCAGTAACTAGAAACAGTATAACCAAGCATTTGACTATGTTTTCATGTAGCAATACTCTCTGTGAAAAGACCAAAAGTTGCACTTGGATCAAGTTCAATATCCCTGCTACTTGTGCTTGTTGTTAGTGTGTTGGTTAGGCCTATCCTGTATATATGACAGATAACACTGAATGTGTTCTAAAGCATTATCTTCACTGTGACTGCTACATTGCTGTTCAATTACCTGGAAGTTTAACTCAATAGAATGAATGCATATTGTATTTGTTTGCTAACTGGAAACAGAAGATGCAATTGATCTGGGTTAGAGTATGATAGATCTGTCATCCCTTCACTATTTAAAATTAGGATTGGGTGTGTAAAGCAGACCTTTATTGATATGAATATTTGAAGCCATTAGTTTATATGGACACAATCACATTTGGATTGGAACCAGGTTCCTTTCTATTGCTGCTGGTTAAGTATTAAAAGTTTGATTTGGCACTTATATGTTTTCCAGTTGAGTTCTCTTCTAAATCTTTGTGCTCTTGGGGAATCTTCCACATTCTCTCTCTCTCTGCAAAAACCAAAGCACTGGCAACATCATTGCCAATCTTGCGGAAAACCTGGGAAAGCCCTGTTTACTTTCAGTTCTGAGGAGTTGTCATACGCTGCAAAGTTGTCATGGCAACACATTGGGAAAATCTCCTAGATCTTGATGTGCGTGACAGGTGGCTTTAATACTATCAAAGACGAGTACTATGTTAATTTATTTAATTATTTCTGAAGTGCAAATGAAATAGCCGGATATATAATTTCTGTGTGATTAAAGGAGTAAAATCAAAAATGTATTCACTGCCCCGCAGAGTTGGTCTCATAACCAGTTTAGCTCCTCTTGGCCTTTTTACTCTTGATCAACAGTTGATAATGTTTCTTTAGGGAAAAATATTTCTTGAGCAGAAGAACCTTTGATAGAATATGTAAAATTCATCAAGCTGACAGGAGAATCATTTGTGAAAATTCAACAGATATGGTTCTTTACTGAAAAGTGATTATGATGTTTTTTCTATGCTGGAGAGGACACTTGATAATTCGATAATTCACACAGTTCAGGTAACTGTGGGATACAAGCAGCTTCTTACAATTCTAAGCATGGCAACTGTTATTATGCATAGCAACCGTCCATCTGCACATTCCCGCTCAAGACTGGATGCAGTTAGTGGGCACAGTGGCCCCGCAGGTATGAGATAGACTCCTTACCGGTCCAGGGTAGGTGTGTGTGTGTGTAGATGTGTGTGTGTAGATGTGTGTAGATGTGTGTGTGTGTGTGTGTGTGTAGATGTGTGTGCGTGTTTGTGTAACCGTGAATCTTACTTTGAGCTTCACGTCATCAAACAGATTGTCTGGACATTTACAATACAAATGTAACTGCCTATCTCAGACTTAAAATGGACTCCAGCCTAAGGCCCACAACATTCTCAAACAATAAATGAAACAGGAAAGCGATGCATGCAGGTAATCAAGTGCATTTTTATCTAAACTGATATCAGCCTCACTGTTTACTGTCTGCTCGCCACAATGTGCAGTGCAGTTATGCAAAAGTAAATTCCTACTGTCACTGCTTCCCCTTAAAAGTGTCCAACTGGTGAAACATGGGTTGGCTTTTATTGCGAAGCAGCCAGAGGAATAACAGTGTGTTTGTCATGGCGGTTAGCGCTAAACTTATCAACCTATTAAAAAAAATGTGAATTTTTCTGGTTGCACTGTAAACAGATACACCAGTTGCTCTTCTGTTATGTCTCTGACAAAGAAGCTGCTCCAGGAGTGTTTGCTGTAGTATTAAAACACACTTGCCGTTACCACAGTAAAAACTTGTTGCCAAATCAAACAGAGCTGAAATCTTAAGGATTACAAGATCTGAATAGATGTAGGACTTTCAGTGCAGCCACTGACAAAAAAAGGGGAGAAGGCATTCAAGATAAGATACGCTGTAATGTGGTACAGCACAATGTTAAACACGTGAGAAACTTCCATTGTAAGACAGAAAAACACGATACATGAGCTAGACTGTAGCTTAATCCTAAATGCCGTGCCTATGTCACCATGTGATAACATCAGTTTTTTATGACTGCTTACCACTTTAAAGATAAAATATATATTTATAAAAAACATGTAATTTTGCCTTTCCACATAAGATCAGGGTTGAGTCATGACTCTAATGATATATGGGATAACATGGCATTGTTAGATTATCAATTAGAAGGCATCATCATTGCACCAGCTCTGTTCTGAGTAAAAAAGACAGCGCTGAGTGTGTTTGTGTGTTCAGCGCCTCTCTTTTGCTTGTCTTTGGTCAATGTCCATTAGGCCGGGTGAGGCACAATGCCACAAAGAGAGGAGGAGGGGTGGACAAAGTGGTGAGGAGCAGAGAAGACAGGAGATCGTGAAAGAGAAAACAACATACTTGTGCCAAGATGGGAGATCACTTGAGCTTAGCACTTCTTTTATTGTAAAAAAAAAAAAAATGTTGTAGTTGTGTAGTAACTATAAAGAGGTGGTTTTAGTTATTTATCTGTATTTTGTCACACAGTATTTTAATCACAACAGAAAAAAAATGCACGCATGTATGGTTTTCTGGTAATTTACTGCATAATAATTGATAGAATTCTTGATTTTTTGTCCCCCCACTGAGTAAATTACTATGGCCAGAGCATCCAGATCACAGCATCTTGTAATCTATACACTCCTGTTTGTGTCCTTTTTATTTAACTTTTCCTAAAACTGGAAGCTCAATTGAGAACCCTTTCCACCTTAGAAAGACCACAGAGATTTTCTGAGGAGTTCAGAGCATAAAGAGGGTTCTCTGACGTGGTTTGAAAAACCCTGGCTACTTACGATCAATGCCATTATAGCACCAACTGTGTGAGTGTGTATGTGTGTGCATTCGTGTGTATGCACTTGGAAATCACTGGTCGGCAGTATATTAGTTAACCCTGCGTCTGAGACATGCTCTTCAAAGCCCTCTGACTAATATAATCAATGTTTATTTAAGTGGGTGTTTGTGTGCACATGTGCACATGTGATGAGTGTTTATGTGTGCACACTGAACCAGCTGGCAGCTCAGTATTAGCCAAAAACTCGATTGTCAGCTTCAGCGCCATCAATGGCATCAGACCTCTGTAGGAGGCTTGTCTAAGTGTCTCTAAGTGTTGATGTCCGTGTGTGTGTGTCTGTCTGTCTGTGTGTGTGTTATTTAAAAGTAAGTCTGCAAAAGCAGACCCTCATGTCTCTTCTCTACCTTGAAAGTAACTACATTGGGTACAAAGCATTTGTTTCACTCTGTAAAAATTCAGAAAGTAACCTGACATTATACAAGTCAACTGCTGTAATTCAAATGCAGTAACCACAGATACAACTGCCATTTCTTGTCAGCACTTTTCTTTATTTAATGATACACATCTATCACTGAATTTGGGTGTTTTTTTTTCCCAACAAACAAAAGTGTTCACTGTTGTAAGAATTAATCGACATCCCTCCCTTACCTTACCCAAGTTCTTTTGTTGCCTAAATCTAACCAAAGACAGGGAGGATGTGACCTACAAAAAAAAAAAAAAAGTTCCAATCGAAAATAATCTCGGTAGCAAAATGTAATAGGGAAAACAAATGAATACTAAATAACCAAAAAACCTTTCTATGGTCTCCTGTACTATGTTTTTAATGTATAGACGATTTACTGCCCATTTATTTGTCAACCTTGATTCATATAAATGGGATGTACAAAATATTAGGAACACCTCTTAGTATAACCAAGTACAGTTCAACAGCACCACAAATTACAACCTCTAAAATGACTATTGAAATAAATCAACATCCATTTAAACAGATTCAGTAAAAACTGAACATTATAATCCTCAAGAAGGGAGGGTTAGCTCTACCAAATAATGCATCTTAACATGAATCAGATTCGGTAATAAGTATGCTACATATTTTTGGCTATTTTAGATTGATTGTATAAATTTCAAACATCTAACACTCACTTGGTTTGAGGAAGGAAAGGGATGTAATGAAAAACACCTGCATCCACTTCGTAACTCTATTTCTGGAGACACATGAATCCGATGTTTTAACATATATCTGGGGCATTTAGCTAAAACATTACTTGACAGCTATAATCAGCAGTGCATCCACCCCTTACAATCAGAAAGGACACATCAAATAAAACTGAGGGAGGAATCAAACGGCGCTGTTAGCACACTTTATTTTATCAACCTTGACTTGACTCAGTCAATTTGACACCCTTTCAATGGTCCACATTTGAAAACTTCATTGCGGAAGAATTTTCTATAACTGTCTGAAATGCTCTGCCTAAAAACACACTGATCAAGAACAGAAAAGAGTTCAGAAATGTTCAGATGAAGAGAAAATCAAAAATGCTACCTCTAAGTCTAGTAACTCCAAACATTCATAAACTATAGACTTTGGGCAACTCATCATTATTGATGAAAAACTGGCCTTTTTCGTTTTTGTTTCCCTGGTGATTTTATTTTTTGTTATACGAAATAGAAAATGAAAATCAAACCATTTCTTAAAAATTTGGCTCATTCCTTTTTGGCCATGAAAAGGAAAATTGCAATACATTTTAAAACGAAAATCAAATACGGCTCAGTTTTTTTTTTTAATACCTTTTCTGAAAGGAAAATCAAATGACCAAAAGATACACAGACAGATAAGATTTTTGGTTACGTGCATGTGTTTGTTTGTGTCTCTGTGTGTGTGTGATTTAAATAATTTTATTCGCCCCATATTTTTGTCACCACACAAGGGCAGAAAGAGGTTGGTGTGAACCTTTTTCAGTCACACAGGAACAGATCCACAAATGCACATACACCCACAAAAACGCTTAAAATGCAGACACCAACCCAGACATGAGCCCACCTGCCTGTGTCGTATGTCTCTCTCTGTCGCTCTACTTTTCTGCATTGTCTATGGTCAGTGGTTCTTTGGATAATGGACTCGCAGATACATAAAATCTGCGCAGGCCAGCAGGTAATACAGTGATTGGAAACATGCATTATTGACAGTTAGATCTACTGTCTTTTTAGCAATTCTTTACTGAGATGGTGTGCACATAATGTGACATTAGCAAATATAAATACACTCTTTGTACATGGATGATGACAAGCTTTGACCCTCATGTCTTTTTTATTCAGTCTCAATCATCAAACCTGTTGTAGTTCTGATAGGCAGAGCTATTTCTCCCCCACAGCTATGGAAAAATGGGTAAAAGGATCCATATTGTCTATTTTTAATCCTCTGAAAATACCCTCCATTCTTCTTTTGAAGGAATATAACAGACAGTGCATATTCAGTATTGAATTCAAAAACCCATTAGAGCACTTGGTGGGATATTAATAGTGAATTGTCAAGCATCATTAAACTGAAATATGAATGAACTGAAGTCTGTCCACAAGTACTGTTTCTACTTGTGCACTGAGTATGTATTTGAGTGTGTGTGTGTGTGTGTTTGTTGGGGTGACAGGTGGGGATGGGGGTGGGGGGGTTGAAGGGTGTTGGGGGTTAACAGCAATGGAGCAGGTGGTGGGAGCATCTGGAGCAAAGCTGGGTGGGCTGAGGTGTGTCTGCATGTGGGTGACTGTGTGTAGATCGGGGTGGGGGACATAAAGAGAGAGAGTGTGTATGTGTGTGTGCAGGTGGGTGCATCCAGCTTACATTTATTTTTTTTGACATGTACAGTAGATGAAGCACAAAAAAAGCTTGTTCATGTGTGATGTCCATCTGTATCCTTGTTGTAGTAGTTGGGTTTCAGTTCACAGCCTGAAAACAAATCTTTAGTTTTGGTAGAAATGAATAAATACATATATACATACATACATACAGTGGCCAAGTGGTCCATATGCTAATTATCTTACGTCAGTTATGCGAGTGAATTTCGCAACCTCACAATCGGGGAAACCAAATTAGACTTCTCTTCAGTGCCTGACAGTTTTGAACTGTTTTCTGGTACCACGATAGACAGGATGTGCACTAATATATAAAAGGGAAGGGAAATCTGATCTCATCAAATATCTGATAAAACAACTATAATATAAATATATTGCATTTGTAAAACAATTTGTAAAGCCACACTTATCTTACAGAAGCAGCTTATGTACTGTATTTTAGAAACAGTAGAGAAGGTAACAGTGTGTTCCCCTTGTATTACTTATGACTCAATTCACCCTATTTTTACCTTTTAACATTTTTAGACATTTGCTCAGTTGAAAAAAAGTAGAGAATTTAGATAATATTGCGATACAAAAAAAAGAAGTGAGCTCTTACTTAGTGCACTCTGCTGGTCCTTCCTTAGTTTAGCAAGTAATCACTCTACTAATATCAAAAGGGCTGAATTTTTTACAATGTGTTATTTTCGATTAGGCATTATGGCCAAATTGACTTACTTTCAAGTTCAGAAGCAACATTTGTCAATTTGAAATCACTCCCTTTTGAACTCTTAAATCAGCTGTGTTGACAACAGAATGGAAAAAAAAATAAATAAATAAAAAATCACAGAAAGCTTCTGTCGTAAATTGAGTGATATGGATGAGTTTCTCTCAACTAGCCCTGCTGCGCACTAAATAAAAATGTTATGTGTTATCCTGGGATGAGGGCAATTGACCTTGGAATGGGAACTAATATATTTTATGGCTCTAAAAACAGAAGGGCTGATAAACCATTGCTTTCCGCCATAGTGTGTGGGAGCAGCTTGCTTTAATATCATTTACTCTTGACACAGTAAATATTTTTGAGGAATTGAGTGGGTATAAGCCTCTGATCACTCAGCTGGAAACTCACACTAAAATGTACTGCTCTTTAGAGACTCTTTACATGCTCATACACAGACATGCAGAAGAGGGTTTGATGCATGCCACTGAAGCTGGTGATGATGGTTATTTTTATCTGATAATGACACTGTTTTCAGGTCAGACATTTATGTTATGTGCGTCCTCCAATAAAAAACATATTGGAAAAATTAAAAAAAAACTCATTTTAAATCTCTCTTTGAATCATGGAATTCTGCTACTGTTACTACAACTACTACATTACCACTACTACTACATTTACAAAAAGTATTACTGTCACTACTACTATCAATAGTGGACTTAACAGTGGAATATTGCAGATGTCAATTCAGGTTATGGTGTTGCCACGAATAGCCATTAACTTCACATTAAATATGGTATGTAATCAAACAAGCTATGCGTCATATTCTTCATAGTGGATGTTTACAACACCAAAGAGCAGATATTCAGACACATATACAATATCACCAGACTGATAGGTCTGCCCAATCATAAAACAAACACATTCACGCACGCTCGTGTGCACGTCCCCACATCCACTGGTGGCAGTGAGCAGTCAGCTTGCTGTAGGTTATTGTCATTTAATTGAATGATTCACGCCGTACGTACTAATGAGCTTAAAAGGCCTAATGACAAATGAGTGTCCACACGCGCACACTTGTGCCCAACACACACACACCCACACACCCTTGCATCGCTGGTACCTGCTGTATTTGTGCCAATTAAATGCAGAACTAATGAGTCAGATCAGAGAGGTTAAGTTCAAAGACACTGAAGACATGGTCTATTTAGTCATCTCTCCTCCTTTCTCTCTTTCCCGCCTGCAGTTGTTCTCTTTCTTCAAATAGCCTCCTCCAAGTCTATTTCTCGTCCCCCATTTTATCTTTTCTTTTTTTGCTTCTGTATCTGTATCACCTTCCTATAACCCACTTTTATATCTGCCCTGTTTTTTGCTGCCTCATTCCGACACTCTTTTCGCTTCTTCTCTTTCGTCTCCATTCTTCCTCCTCTTTGTATTCTTTCACTTGCGGTTTTAACCTCCCTGTTTTTCCCTCCCTCCTTCTCTTCCTGGCTCTGCCTCCCTTTCTTCCCCTTTCCGGGATATTTGCAGAGCTCAGCAGAACGCCGTCGGCTGTCCGACCCATAATCCCCTTGTTTGGTGTCTTGTTGCCATTTTCATCGTCATCGCAAATCGATGTTTAATTATCCTGCGACCCCCCTGCTCTTCCCCCTCACCAATCCACCAATCACCAATCCACTACCCCCTTCCCTTTCCCTTTCCAGACCTCAGATCCTTATTGATGAAGGGAAGAGTAATTAAAGACACATGACACACAGTGAGAGATAACACGGGAGGGGGAGAAAAGTAGTAAATGAGAGGAGAAGACAGTTCAAAGGAAGAGGGGAGAGGATGAAAGGAAAGAGGCAGTGGGATAGAGGAGGATACTGTGGGGCAAGAGTGGGAGGAGGAGAGGAAAAGAGAAACTGGAGAGGATAAGGGGAAAGGAGAAGAGGGGATTTGGATGGTAAGTAGGGATAAGAAATGAGAGCTGATGGATGGACCGCCTCCCACAACACTCAATGAAATATGAGTAATCAAACTCTTTATTAATGATTGAGTTTCCATCATGTGCTCACAAAAGCTTAATATTCAAGCATGGTTTATCTGTGTTTTAAGCTGCCTGGTAGTATTGAACTCATACGTCCAGCGGCCCCTTAGAGGCTGTGACATCTTAACAAAGGTTTTAGGCCTTGACTCATGCATAAAAAGTCACTAGTGGTTTCTCAGTGATCCGATGGGGATGCGAGGTCAGGGTTGTGCATGAGTGAAGTGAGCAAAACTACAGAATGTTGACATTTAAAAACTCCTGTTAACTGACAAAGTGCACATTGTTGTGGGTAAGAAAACAGCTTGATAAAATATTTAATTCGCACATTACGTCTGTGCGGAGCTCCCCACTTTTTCAAACATGCACATGCAGGTCAGCTAAATCGGAAATACTAAATTGTTAATTTACGGTATTGTTTATGTGGGATTTTTTCTGTGTAACCCTCTGACAGGGCGAGGGTGTTTCCCTTCTTCTTGCCCACCTCATGGCTGGCTAGGCACCAGGAACCCTTTTATGTGGACAAGGAATGATTGGATGAAATCGAATGAATGGAAAGAAAAGAATGAATGGATAGGGAATGCATTCATAGACAGTAAAAATATAATACTCTGTTAAAATACTTGACAAGCTCACTGTTTTCTTAAATGTTCTTTGCCACTTAGATTAGGGAAAAAGAGGATGCGGCCTGAGAGTATCAGAACAAGGATCAATAGTAAACAAGACAAGTCTAACTAATTCCAATCAGTGAAACCCAATCCAATATACTGAATGTATTGCAGTCCAATTTGGTTCAGCAGTAAGCCAGGATGAGATTAACAAAGCATTAAGCTTTTTTGTCCTTGTCCTATTTGAAACAGCTTTGCAACTGCCTTGGAGAAATGCTTGTGCATATGAAATATACATATACAAAAGAGAAACTGCAGCAAGTTTCATTATTCTTATTGAGTTCCTTTTTTCTCTCTTGGGGTGTTATGCTACTGACATTTCTTTTCACTCCCCATCCTGATGGATGTCTTATCCTGTTAGCCTTCATCTCCTGGGGTGGGGGTTAAGGTTAAGGGTCATTAGTGGTTATGTTCAGGATTAGGGATAGGATCCGGGGAATTAGTGGCAAAGAAATCCACTGTCATCGAAAATTTCATAAAAACTGAGTCAAGAGATGCCACTACTTGCTACTAGAATTGCTATTTGTTCAAGCAGCTAAATAAAAAATGGGGCTTAATGCGGAATTTTCCAAAAAAAAAAAAAAGAACAAACAAACAGGCAGAGAGGACAACGATAAACAGCCTTGGTTATTTAAAAGAAAGGAACCTCCATGCAGTACTGCACCACATTAGTGAGATCTATGTGAACACAGAGGATAAAAAGTAATATCTGGACTGAAAAACAGTATTTACATTTCCTCATCCTTAATAAACGCAACACGAACTTCATTCAAAATTGTACAGTCAGTTACAGAGGTGGAGAACTTCAACCCCGAACCACCAGCACTACCCTAGACACCAGACTGACAGGGAACATTTATGGTTATTATGAGGGGAAGAAAAGGAATTATAGTGTAGCTGTGAAAAGTGCAGATGTTTTTGTAACTTTCATATATTTTTAGATTAAGAAGGATTAAAAGTTGCTGGCACAATTATCCTCTATCTGTAGCTGCTCTATTGCAAACTAAATGCTCTAAATATTGAAGAAAGTAGAAAGTGAAGAATATCAGAAATCCCAACAACATGAAAACCCTTTTTAAACGTGTTTGCCAACTTTGCAGCCCCTAATAGTTATTCATGAATAAATTCTGAAACATAAATCATCAATTTCTTGTATTTTCTATATTAAAATTCCATTTTGCTGTATTTTTTGTCGCTACCTCATTATGTACGTAATCAGTCAAACCTTGAACAGTTCCTCTCCTGTACCTCTCCCAATAAAACTGCCTTTCTCCTGCTAAACGACTAAATGCACGTAGTCTTTGACATGCATTTCACTGTCGTTAACTTGCATTAACTTGTTTAATATAGAAACAACCCTGCTATAAGTGAGGTGGGTTTTCCTTGCATGTGCATGCGTGATGCTTGTTTTTGATACGGACCAGGCACATGATATATGGACCCATAATGAGAAATGTCTGTTTGTAGGTCATGTGAAACATGATTACAACAGAGGTATTGATGTTATGTTCTGTGGATGTGTTGAATAACATGGAAAGATCAATTCTTTTCCTGTTGGTATAGGCTTTAAAACGTAACACTCTGATTCTCTCTCTCTGTCATTCACTGATGACTGTACTATGCGTACCCTCGTCCGCTTACCCCTTTCTCCGGTGTCTTCTTTTGTTTGATTTTGTATCTTCTAATCCAAGATTCCCTCTATAAATAAAACAGACACATGCCTCCACACATACGTATACAGTAATCCAGTATTATTTTGTTTTGGGTCATACATTTCCTTTTTTCAAACACTGCACCAATTCTGCATCGATCTGCAGAATTGGCTGTTAGCAGCTATTGTTTGCATTGAGGCTTTCCTCCTCAAATTTTCTCTCTTTCTTTCTGTTTCTCTCTCATTCAGATTCTATCCATCTCTGTCTATTCTCTCTGTTTGCTTTTTAATCCATTTGACCCCGTTAAGATTCCATTGTTGTATGACTCTACCCCATAGAGCTTAATCTGCATTACATATGTATATTAAAAAGTTTGATTTGGATAATTGCTGTGTATTTTACATCACAGTGTTAGAGCACAATAGAATTAGCCGTGGACAATAAATAGCCTGACACAGAAATGCTGGGGGCTGAGATCTCACTGTGGAGAAATCAGCTTATTTAAGATTTACTAATACTGCTTTCTTTGATCTGAATATTTACCATGTATTATAAGTGGTGCAGATGAAGCTCAAAATGAAAACTGAATTTCCGTGAAGCATTTCTGTTGCAAGAAGCAGCAATAGTGGGAATACAAAGCAGAGTCTGGTATCAGTGAATAAATTATTATCTCATGGATCAATCAAAAAAAAAAAAAAAAAAAATCGAATTTCATTGTCTCTTGCCAAAGCTCCTATGTAGTAGCTGCATTATAAATAATGTATCTTAGATCAAAGTCCTTACATTTACATTTATTAATCTGGCAACTGCTTTTGTCTAGAGCCACGTACAAATGAGGTACAATTCAAGCCACAGTAGATCAAGCAGAAACCTTCAAGAATAAGTACGTAAGCAACACTCAGTTCCGACCTGACACAAGTACCACAAGGTGCAGGTGGAGTGGGTTGCAAATCTCTCTTTTTTAAATCTATTTCATTTTCGTTTGCTTCTTTTTAAATGACTACAAATAGTGGTCCACACTTGGTCAGTGTAGTGCAATAGTCCACCGTTGGTAATGTAGAAATGTATACGTGAGTTTGTTAGAGAGCAGAACTGTGCTGCACTGTAGAAAAGGCACTGTCGGGATTCAAAACCTAGGAACTTGTGTTTACTCAACAGGCACTGGAACGAACCAAGCCACATTGGCAGTCTTTTTATATATGTTTGCTCATATCCACGGGACTCAGAAAAATTAATCAACAA
This sequence comes from Xiphias gladius, assembly GCF_016859285.1. Taxonomy (NCBI): domain Eukaryota; kingdom Metazoa; phylum Chordata; class Actinopteri; order Istiophoriformes; family Xiphiidae; genus Xiphias; species Xiphias gladius. The sequence goes on along the minus strand of NC_053406.1, from coordinate 13,616,563 downwards.
AAAAAAAAAAAAAATGTGACCCACAAACAAAAGCCCCCTGTTTTCTCACAGGGTTAAAGCGTTTTATAGTGGTTTCGTCCTTTAAATATTTAAATCTAATCTAAGTGGGCATAATTGATTCCCATAACAGCATAAACTATGTGAATTTGAATTTTTAGTAACATCTTAACAAAAGCACACCTAACAACCTTTGATATGAATATTTTATCAGTATTTCTACATAATTACTCAACAACATTACAGAGCACTTATCAGTTATTTATGACTAAGCTGCCTGAGCCACGAGTACATGGAGATTACGGTTGCCATAGTCAATGAATTGTTGCGACCAACAGCAGCCTGTACGCTGTTGTATCAATACATTTAAGTGAAGGGCGGTGTTGCTGAGGAGATTCTGCATCGAGTCTTCAATACTAACCTACACATTCTTAGTTAGTCACCGCTGCTCAGCTGCTCAGCTGCTCAGCTTCTGTTGATATTAGCTCATATGTCAGCTTGTTAAAGTGTAAGTAAAACAACTGCACTAAGCAGTTTTGTTGTGGTACATTTAATTGGCAATGGTTTCCAATAATAAAAATAGATCTTTTTTGGCTCTTCTGCAGCATGGAGTTGAATCGTGACCTTGTTCATTTGTTAAATAATAATTTTGATAATTTCAAGATTTACTCTTCCCTTCACAGACATCAGTCTATATATTCAAAATGTAGTTTAATATTCCTCCAATAAAACCAAGTTATTAATACAGCTTAACAACCCACACTCTACTTCACAGACATGAAGACCTGAAATATCTTCCTCAACTCGGTGATACATTTCAGATAGTTTTGTTGAACTTTTCCATTCCTGTTATGCTGACAATAAACAACATTTTTAATCTTGCTGCTAATGTCAAGTCTCCTGCCTGACATTTAGTTGGGATTTTAGAGCTGTATTCCCACAAACGTCATCTCTCTTCGATCCAAATTACATTTGACAGACAAATATAGCATTCAGTGTAGTGTTCTTTGATCCTCATTTACATAAACATTTTTTAAGCATTTGGCTGATGCTCTTATGTGACTTACAACAACTTCAAAGAGGTGCATACATTCATTTTCATTTCACTTTTCTTCATTAATTTTCATATTATTGAGATGCAAGGCAGAGCAGGGGGAAATAGGGCAGAGGGAAGTGCGCAAAGTAAGGAGGAAAGTATGAAGAGCAAGATGCAAGAAACATGGGAGGAGTTATGGGTTAGAGTTGAAGACTGATGAAAGAGAAGAGAGGAGAGGTGGTAAAAGGAGGGAAGGAGAGAAGAATGACTTGGGGAAAACAAAAAGAAAAAAGTGAAGGGGTGTGGAGAGCAAGGAGCAAGATAAAAAGAGGAGGGGAGAGGATGGTGAGATGGGTGAGGGGATACAGAAGGTTAGGGAAGAATGAAAGATGAAAGAAATATGAAATAAAAGAGGGAGGGTGGAAGGAGGGAACGGGGCCTCATTAGGAGTACGGACCCTAGCTCAGCTCCACACAGAAGACCTGCCGTCAGGGGTCCTACTGAACGCACTTAAACCCAACTGAGTCACCAAGCTCCTGAACACACAACCACCATCTCCTAGTCATTCAGACGGAAAGAATACTCTAAACAGAGACACACACTTACCCGCACGCACACACACACACACGCGCGCGCACACACGCCACGAGTTATACTGAAATTTAGAAGACACATACCTAAACAGAGCGCCGCCTGTGAGAAACAATCAAATGTGAAACAATGACAGGTTGCTGAGTTTTCACTTCTCCCCTCAGCACAAGGATTTAAGTGTATCTCAGTGGTATCTGTCTTTCTGCAGGGTGGATATGTGGTGATATATGACTTTGTCTAGGATTATTGTCAGTTAAATAAAACAGAACTCTTGTTGAAAACGAATGAGGAATAATAGTCCCTTGTAAACAAAGGGACTATGATGCACTTCTGGGTTGACCAGCGCTATCACAGAACTGGCTTGCTGAGATGGAAAGATGGCCGGACGATGGGCTGTCTGGGGCTATAACAATGTCTTTGTGCCTGAAAAATGATGGGTTTGTGTCACGTTTCTTTGGATATAACAACACTAAAACACTTTTTTTTTTTTTTATCCCCACTCCTTTGTCGCTTTATAACATCACCTTACCTTCCTCCTTTGCCTTTAGTATAATTTCTACAGCTAATAGAAGAGTATTACAACTGCTATCATTCTTGTGAGGACAGTCTCCCAGTTACATAGTAGTTTGCCTTATTGGTCAGCATATTAAAACCTAATGCATTCTTATTAGGCTACAAAGATAAAATCAAATTAAAAGTAGTTACAAATAACTCATAATACAAATAACACTGGGCAGTGGCCTCTATAATATTGTCACATCAGCAGCCTCAGGTTGGAATATGTGACTGTGGCAACACTAATGTGAGAAATACGTCATATTGTCAGGATCATGTACTTCAGTAATGTGATAAAAGAAGATATGGGTGAAAATATGCAAAATTTTTATGGGGGTTCTTCATGAAACCTGGTAGCAAATGTCTTTGATTGTACTCTTTTTCTTCTTCATTTGCACCAACTTGATTTGATTAGGTGCCTTTTTATGAAATTATGAAACCACATTTTAGTGCTGCGGTGGGAAAATACAACCCACCACAGCACTAAAATCCCACCACACACCACATTACCTTCTAATTTGGAAATGAACGTTAAATACGAAGCCTACTGAATGCTTGTAATAAATTATGTTACAAGATGTCACCAGTTTCTGTAGGAAGATCCTTAACATCTTTTGCCATATTATTGTGCCTAGCAGCTGATCATAAATAAAGGTCCTTATAATCTGTAGCCTTGGTGTTAAAAGGTAAATCTTTTGGCATTGCTCCTGAGAGGTGTTTCTATTTAAAGGTCGGACAATTTTCATGTCAAGCATGGCAAGTGGCAATGTTGGTAAGTTTGATTGTGTTGTTTCAAAGCTAAGCTTTTTATTTCTTTTTTGTGTCCTAAGCTAATGGCCTCACATAGGTACTGAGCAATCACTGTTAGCTGCTGAAAACAGCATCCCGTCACTGTTCTTGGCTAATGTCTCAGTAGCTGTCTCTTTCAATTGGCCCATTTAAGTTTCTGCTGAGGTGTGTGCTGCATATGCGTGTGTGAGAGCATGTGCAGAATGGAACTAATGCATGTTCTTGTGTGGGATCTGTCATTTATTACCGGGGCTAGTAATAATTATTCCTCTCACTGTCCGTCATGCTCCAGCCCCGTCTCTCTGTCTGTGTCTATTTGTGCTTCTTCTTTCTTCCTTTGTCACACACTCTCTCTTCTGCTTTGTCTATAATTCTCCTCTCTCATCTCTGTCTTACGTCCCTGCCACTTCGCTTTTACCCAGCAGGAAGGTACAGTAATTACCAGCTTTTAAATAATCACCACACACACACTCACACAGTTATATGACCAAGACCTTAGCTCACACGCACTGTCATAGAGGCACACATGCAAAAGGTGTGAGTGCTTATTATGAGGGTCATAAGCAAGGAGATGGAGAGAGCAAGGACAGAGAGGAGGTGAGAGTGGGCTACATGGAGAAAGGCATTAAAGTCTGCAGTGGAAAATAATCACAGCCTGCTAACTCCTTGCTGCATTGCCTGTACTCATAATTCTTAAATGTGAATGTTTGTGTGTGTGTGTGTGTGTGTGTGTGTGTGTGTGTGTGTGTGTTCATGTACATGTCAGTGTGTCCTATGCTATGTATGTGCATACACAAGTGCCTGTTTATGTGTGAGTGTGCATATAATGAGGGATGAAACATTTATTATTTATGTAAAGCGTGCTTTTTGTGTGTGTGTGTGTGTGTGTGTGTGTGTGTGTGTGTGTGTGCGTGCGTGCGCTGTTTTAAGCACGTGTGTGTATGAGGTTCTTTGGTGTTGTCTGTGTGGATACATGTTGATTTAATAGTGTCATTGCATTTGCTGACACTGCATTTGCATGAGCCAAGTAGATTATCTGCAGAGATTGTTTGTGTGAGGGTGCAAACATGTAACCAAGCCACTCCTGTCAGTGTAGAACATCAATATTAATATGTTTTTTTGCTGGTTGAAGCGTTCAGCCAGCCATAAAACCGAGTCTCCTGGCCTCCCTCATTTTTAATTTTTACGTTACACTCTTTTTTTGTTCTATTTAAATATATGCCTATTTGCGTATTCTTTCTCCGTGCAGCTCACCTCCCCTACATTATGCAGTGTCTCTCTTTTCTGTTCTACTTTATGCATATTTCTCTCTCTCTCTCTCTCTCTCTCTCTCTCACTCATGCATACTTACAGGAAGTTAATGCCTTTGATGCATTATGTTTTAATGCATGCATTACAAATCAGGGCAAGAGTGGATAATCCATTACAACTCAAATGAGAACTTCATATTTTCCCACTGTGGGCTTCTATTGGAACATTTTATATACAGTAACAGCAAAACAGCTAATTCAAGTCACTGTCAGACCATTTGTCCCAAAAACTTCAAAAACGTGTGAGTGCTAATACAGGCCACAACTACACAGACTGTAGGATCACTGTGGCTTTAAGTTTTGCAGACTGTTGAGTGAGCATATTTATTTCCTTAGTGTATTACAATTTACAGTATGTGGTTATCTAAATAGATTGTTTATTGTATTTTGAGTGGGCTTTTCCAGGGCCTCAGGTCAAGGACCTTACTCAGCACATAAGGGACAGTATGTACAATAAACGTGAGAAAGAAAAAAAAAGAAAAACATCAAATGTTATGGCTTTATGCAGTTTTCGTCTAGCACCAGAATTACGTTAAAACTGAAGGATTTAGCAGGCCTGGATCTTCTGCTTGACAGTATTGAACTGAAAACATGTTTTTCCTGAGCCCCTAAAACCTCCAGCGTGTATCAAGTACAAGTTGTCATTGAACTCAAAGTCTATCCCAGCCCTTACAAGACTCTTAAGCCATTAACAAGCATCAGCCTCAGCCCCGCTCTCTCCCCCTATGGCCCACTTAGATGGATGTAAAATTAGGCTTTAATCCGCCGAATGAACTAAATACACGCTCCCCAGTGTCAACACCGCTCATTCCATAATATTTCATCCCCCTCTCTCTCTCTTCTACATTTCTCCCCTCTTTTTTCCTTTCTAAAGCTCAAATGTTCACATTTCTTCTCCTCATTCCGTCTCTTCCTGTCTGTATTTGATCGATGATAGATGTGCTAAATCTAGTGCATGCTCCCCACTGTCAACACTGCACTTTAAATGAATTTAATCTCCTCGCTCTGTCTCACTGCCTTTGTATCTGTTTCTCTCCTTTGCCCACTTTCTCCCTCTGTGGTTGATGGGCCAAGGGCGGTTTGTGGATCAATAGTTTTAATAAATGGTAGGAAGTGTTTGTTGAAAATGTAACCTATTACAGCTGGTTTAGGAGCTAACTGGTTAAGTGTCTGTGTCTGTCTTTGTGTGTGTGCGTGTATGTGTCAAAATTACTTGAAGAAAGACAGAGACACACAGGAAGAGAAGCAGATAGACAAGAATTATTGTTTGGTTGTTGAGCTGTGAGCTTGCAGGGAGATGCCGCACCTTCACCCAGTGGATACCCATACCCCATGGCTACTGTCCAGCAGTACAAAGAGGCTGTTTGATTATTCTTTATTCAGACAACTGTTATCACTATTTTTTATTTTCATTATTTAGTATGGCAGTGTCACAGTTGCACATTTTTTAGCATGCATAACTTTCCAGCTAACAGACAAAAATCCCCAAGTTATAAAAGATGATAGATGTGGTCCTAGCAATTACTTCACAAAAAATACCAGTACCTTGCCACGTTCTACCTTATTTGCATGCAACTCCCATTTTGTTGTTCAATCCCGAGCATTTCAAGGTCACAAAAATAGCAACATGCCGCACCACTGCTTGTGACAGTGGAAAAAAAGAGCCTGCAAAGTGAATTGGACATGCAGAGGGAGACAGAGAGACAGGCAGACAAAGGTAGACAGAAAAAACAAAAACCATTGCCGCAATGTTCGATCCAATGATGGCATTTAATGTGGTTGCAATATATCTACTATATCACATCACACAGTATTATTTCCATATTTTACCAGGCTATACATTTCCATTGTGGTCTTTTAAAAGTTATGTGCTTTAGGAGGGAACGGGTCCTATTGTCTTCAGTCTCCTCTATTTGCCAAATTCAAACACAATAAGAACGGACAGTGAAAGCAGTTCACTTCATTGCAATTAAGAATATCTAACCAGCCAAAGCAGGCTTGCATGGAACAAGACAGCCAGTATCACATGGTAATGCAGATGGGAGAGTTTGCTCTCTTTAAGATCTGAGACGGAATTAGAGAGAATGATTCAAAACAAATATAATGAGCTGCTGGCCCAGTAATTTTATTACTTGGACTCAAAATAAACACATAAAATGGCCAAAATTATAGATCTAAGCATCTGGCCAAAAAGACAAGAATGTTGACTTAGCCCAGCTTAAACTGCGTGGAAATTGGGTCAGAATATTCGCTGCCCTACTGAGACAGCACCTGTTACACAAGTTTTTTTATATCTCTCTGGAAATTTAAAAATTGTACAATTAATATGATTTGATAAGATAAGATACACTGATCAGCCACAGCATTAAAACTGGTTACTGGTTTCAATGTTGTGGCTGATCTGTAATGCTTATTTATTACCTAATATGCATAATTGTGTATGATGTATTTTTTAAAAAGCATGCATGCAAAATACAATTCACACCCTAATGATAACTAAAATCTCATACCTTAGCAATATGGATCTGTGTATAAAATGTACAGTGACTATCTAAGTGACTGTTTGTATCTAAAAATACTCAAGTCCACCACTGGGTTCAATATAACATAAATGTAAGTGATGACTCACTGGAAGGCCAAAGGTGAGCCTAGCAGGAAAACTTTTAAAGTAAGCCTCTACATCAATCTCGATCTATCTGCATACACATACATACACACATATATATATACACACATATACACATTAATACAAACACATATATATATAATTTGTACAGAATATCAATATCCACCCCCGCAGGTTTGGATTTTACATTCAAACATGAAATAATGGTTGAGGAATAAGATATTATATGCACATTTTTCAAGCACCAGCGAATATTTCTGTTGAGACTTCACAGTATATCTAACAGAAGGGTTCTTGGTTATGTCGTAAAAAAAACTTAAACACTAACTTCTGTGTTCTTGGAAAAGTAAAGCACTTTTAATAGCTAACACTGTTGTTTAGACAATAGGCTTGTTATGGTGGAGAAAATAACAGAAATTTTAATTTTGTATATTCCAGTAACATAATCTTTGGTATTTGGTGTCCTTATTAGAGAAATGATTCCGACCATTACAGGGACAGCATCTGACTTCAAGAGAATGTTGCATCCTTGAAATAACATTATGAGCATTTCTACTATTGAATGAAAACTTGTGTTTTTAGTTTCAACACTAACGTGATTAGGAGTTTACCATTAAGCTTCTCACCTTCAAAGCTCATCTACAGGTTATACTTACGGATTTCGTCCTTTATGAGCAAAGTGAATGAATCCTTGTTAAAGAGAGAGAAAAACATCTTCCAGCTACTTTACTGCAAAAGTGAAATGAACAACTGTTGAGCCAGGCTTATTCATCAATAATCAGAGATCACCAATTATAGTTTGGAGATCTTTCTCTCCCTATGGCCTTCTTTTCCATCATTATCCCAGTTCCCCTTAAAACCTCTATGTGTAAGATGTGGGTCTGCATATAATATATAATATTTAAAAAATGGACTGTAAGACCAAGTTTCCCTGTGTTTTTCAGCATTTGTAAGCACAAAAAATGCCATTTAGAAGTAGGGGGAGAAAAGAGTGTTCTAGTAAGACTTGCGTTAGTATGAAAACTCTCCAACCACGATGTTATCTTTGCACACAAAGGAGGACATAAAGAAGTACTACTGCATTGGGAATGAGGAGATAAATGACAGAAATGAAAGACAGTGACACTTGAAGAATGTGGAGGTGTGAGTGTCTGCAACTTTCTAATATGTAGATGCGACCATCTGACACACAACCTACTTACTGTTTAGAGACAAGAAGGACATGGGATAAAAACAGATAAAGTGGAACTTCATATCAGGAGTTTTCTAACTTTAGTCATCTAAAACTTCGAAACAGCACCCGATCCTGTTGGGATTCTATTTGGATAGATTTTTTTTTTCTCTTTTACTGCATTCAGCATTACACTGATTTATCGTAAACAAAATGCAATTCTTTTGACTCTTGCCACTCGCCAAAAAAATGATCCTGTCAGGTTCATTGTGCCATCCAACTGTTTGGCCTGGTGAACATTGCGTTTTATAAAGTCATTCATAATTCTTTCTTTCTGTTTGTCTGTGGTACAAGCTGAACTGAATAACAGATGAGACAAGAGGAGAGGTTGTGTTGATAAGTCACTACAGGCAGAATGACTTGGACAACAACAGATAAACTATACTGCGCACTATAATCCAGTGCAGGTCTGTGCAGACTGCTGGTAGTTTGCTTTGGTGTCCTTTCAGAGATGTATTATTTGCTTGTGGAAATCGCCAGAAAAACACACACACACACACACACACACACACACACACACACACTAACAGCAACCAAGACACTTTTACCTTAACAGATAAATTAGTGTAAATAGCTAACAACACTTGCTAAGGGACTTCTTATTACAGACAGACTGAACAAAGTGCTCAGCATACAGTAATAATACCAGCAATCACATCCAACCTCCACACACCCACCCAGACACAGCCACTGTTCTGCTTCATTTATACATAAATTATGTATATTGTAGCTACATTCACCTTATTGATTTGGAAATGTTCCATTTTTTTCTCCCAGGATAAATGCCCCTGGACTCTATAACGGCCTCTGGGCTAAGCCATGAACACTCTGAAACCCTAATAACATCCCTGGCAGTGACTGTGAGTTTGGCTTTAATCAAGACTGATAGAAATATCTGACCTTGCTGGATCTCTCTTCAAAGTCAGTGTCCAAAAGCCATTTTCCTAATAATAATGTAGCCTATGAATCCACCGTATTGATACCAAAGCTGCTCTTTGAACTATGGATCCCGTGTGTGTGGCTGGGTGGGGATGGCTGAAGGGGGGATTAGGTTTTGACTGTGTCTTTGTGGGTCCAAATCCCTAACAGCTAGCTGACCTCGGGGCAGATGGAGAGAAATGAGTTCATCTTCAAGATGAATACACACAGACACACTCTCTTGCACCCACAGATGGAAGTACACAAACACACACAAATACACTTCTTCTCAGTCTGTCTCTCTCTCTTTCTCTCTCTCACACACACACACACACACACACACACACACACACACACACACACACACACACACACACACACACACACACACACACACACACAGAGTTTGGTTGAATAATGGCCCAGTGAGTGGTGTGCCTATGGGGAAAGCTGTCAGTTTAATTGAATCCAGTATTCTCCATTCTCCCTGCCTGCTAATTGATTCTGTCAGGCTCCTCTGCTTGACAAAGAGACTGACATTTTCCCCTGCGTGGTTATGACTGTCACAGTGTGAGTGACTGCGTGTGTGTTTGCCCTTGCACATTATTTACTTAGAGCTAGAGGAACCTGTGTGTGAGTCTATCAGTGTGATTTAAGCACTTAATTAATTTAGAAGGACAGGGCAGTCCAGTTCGCCAAGTGTGTGTGAAACTGAGTGTGTATGTGTATACCCATAGGTATTAATGCTTAGATGAGTAACACCAATACAGTATGTAGTCATAATAATGACTTGCCCTGCCACACTGACTGCTGTTTATTTTTCCACAGGCTACCATTTTTTTTTTTAATGTGTATTTTGTGTATTTTTCAATCACCCAGTCTTCAAAAATACATGAACATAGAGTGCTAGTATGTTAATGAAACATATTAAGGAACCAAAACAGAATATTACACAGTCAACAAATTAGCACCTCACAAATATCATAACATCCCTTAAAAGATAAAAGTAGGTTCGAGCTTTCCAAGTGACATAAGCACCGCCTTCACATCAGTTATCGTTGCTAGGTTGGATAACTTTCAGCCAACAATACAGCAACATATAAACAGTTTAGCCATCTAAAACCAATAACACAATCAGAATAGCCAAAGATGACAGAGGCTGTTACAGTTCATGTCCAGCTGTGATTGTTGCATTCACGGAAAAGGGACAGTAGTTAAGTAGTTTTTAATTTATTACGATGTGTTGAACATTCAAGCATTGCCCCCAATATTTGGCAAGATTTCGGCAAATTAAAGGTTCAATTGTAAACTACGTAATAATCTATATGTCTATATATCTTAATAACAATATTTCATGTATGACAGCTTGGAAACTTGGTTTGCATTTTCCATCACAAATTCACAAATATAAAAAAATGACAGGTCATTGAAAAAAGTTTCAGTTTCTTCAAATTCTGCAATTGTTCTAAAAAATGTGACGGTTGTTCTCCACGTCTAACTCTGTCTGGGTGTCTATCATTATGGCGAGGGGGACATTTTACCAAAGTGTCAGCAGCTCCTAGGTACATCATTTTTATTTCATTAAACGTCAGCAGTTGATGTATTGGATTCACTTCAGTCAGGGCACTCCAGGGCCTCTTTGCTGCCCTTTCAAACGATATGAGATTGTCAGTGGAGAAAACACACATTTGTCAGTGGAGAAAACACACATACATGTCTGCACACACACACATTAACCACAAGGTTTTGACCAATATGCAACCTAGAAATGTCAGTTTGACAGTTAGTGCAAAAGGAGGGGGAGTTGAAGAATTGCTGATTATTTTGTTGAAAAAAAAAAGTGTCTGTCACGCAGGAACACAAACTGAATTTCATCAGTACTGTCATGTACAACAGTTTTCTTAACTTGAAGTCAAGACGTTAACTTTAAAATAATCAACTTATCTTCAACAACGGACCGGAATTATTTCTCACTGGGGCGAGTCAATCTGTCCTGATACAACAAAGACAGAGTAAAGAAAGCAGAATGCACATCACTTGTGAGCGAGAAATGCACAGATCCAGCTTTTTCTTTCCTGTTACGGATTCTAACACCAAAATGCAATACTGATACAATACCAGTGCTCATTTCTCAAACTATAAATTTTGTAAACCTCACATTGTGATACTCACTGGGATCATTTTTTTGTGAGCTAACACGAGGCCAGAGCTCGCCATAGCTGAATGAATGTAACTGATAGCAGAAACAGCGAACTGTTATAACGACGTCGAAGAAAAAACTGTATTTAATGCGGGTCAGTCCCATCATGGCCGACACCCATTCAGCTTAATAAGATCAATATCAGCATTGATAGCCTTTTGAAGCATCTCTCCTATTTCAGATGTTTGACCTTCACTGTGCTTTTTATTGTCATTTTTATAGCGATAGCGATATTTCAGGACAGCTGACACTGGCTTAGCACCGTTCACTGATGTATGTAAACTTCATAATATATGCACCTTATTTACAGAATGGTTTGTGCTTTCTGTAAATACACTTAGACAGGAAATAGCAAGATAAAGGGTCAGTGTTCCTCATGCATTGCCACTCGAAGGTTAGTTGCTGACTTTTAAAGCAGGACAAGGTAACTGTACAGATCTAGTGTTGTCACGATACCAAAATAATGTCTTTGATACGATACCTGCCTAAATATCTCGATACCGATACTGATGGATACCATGGCAAAAACCTAAAAAATCTGGAAAAGTAGGGGAATAGTTGTATAGATGACCGATCATGGAAGAGAGAGACTTTGTTTTCATTAATCATAATTTTTAAATGTAATTTGACTAAACAGAAAACTAGAAAATGCACTCAGTAGAGCTCACCTCCACCAAGGAAGTGTATTTGTCTTAAATCTACTTTGGTGCACTACTGTAGTGTGCAGACTGATAATTTTGGATTTGAGCTTCATCACCAGGAAGTGCCAAATCATAGTTTATGTGCTGTTAAGTGTTTTCTTGTTTGCTTTTTCATAAATGAGCGTGTGTTTTTGAAAATTTAATAGTACATTTATAACATTAATAACTGGATTATTGTAAATAATTAGGTCAAGTGTTATTAAACCTTTTACATGGTATGCAGTAATCTCTACTGAGCACATTTTGTAGTTGTTGCAATAATTATTGACAATAATGTACATTCCATGATTACCATTTCCCAGTACTGATTGAGTATAAATTGATTGTTTATAGCTGGTGGTGTTGATCTACTTACTTGTGAACGCCTCATTTTAGCAGCTTGCAAGTTATGGTAAAGTTAACATTACTAGTGTGAAAGTTGCCTCATTGATAACTAAAAAGATAAAGCCAAATTAAACCGTTATCATTGCCCTTAATTATCTCATCAAACTCCAGTCCAAAAAGTCCTCTTGTCACCAAATAAATCACATTTGTTTGACTAATTGGGCATGATGTAACTATGTTATTTATCACATTCGCTAACCTGTTGCTCTTTGAATTCTTTGAACAGGTCAGCATGTCTGTTGGTGAGATGCTTTGCCAAGTTGGATGTGTTGGCTCCCTAGTTCTGCGTAGCTTTAAAACCTCTTTAACAAACGGCCTCTTGGTGTCCGTGGGCTTGCCCTGACTGTCGGCTTTTTAAGTGAAATAATTCCACTGACAGTTGGCAGGAGCACTTGTATTAGCCGCCATGCCTCTGGTTTTGTCATCATGAAAGCTAAAAACAGTTGTAACGCCCACTTCGCCTGAAGGGAGTGGAAGCAGAGCGCTGCACACATACACTGCCCCGTTGTCACACATCGACACAACTCAGGAAATACAGCACTTATTAAAACACTGCCATTCTTAAAGTACTGACACTAATAAACTGGGGTATTGTACCATTTTTCAACGGCAGTGTATTGTGATATTTTTTTATATCAATATGCTGTGCAACACTATACAGGTCAAAGCGCATATTGAAAATATCCAGCTAAGGGGCAGGCTACCATTTATACATAAAATGGTAACCAACTTGACTTCCTCGAAGGTTTATTCAGGCAGGGCCACATGTCAATGTGTGTCTTGTGCCTTCCTCTCAATTCATGTTTTCTCTTTCCGTCAGGCAGTCTCTCTCTCTCTATTTTTTGACAGTGGATCTGCCCAACTGTCTCTTTATCTTCAGTCCATGCCTGCATCTGTTCTTCCATCCCTCCATTTATCATCTGACTATGTGTCAACTATGAATCTAGCTCTTCCAACAGAGTGCATACACACAAAATAGAGTAGACAAAACTAATCTCAGAATAATCTCTACCCAGATTATCTCTTCCTGTTTGCTAGGGTGATGGGATGGGAGGCAGTTCAGCGGTAGAGTTGGAGAGAGAGAGAGATAGCGTTATGGGGTCAGTAACTTCTCCAGTTCGTTCAGATGCATCTTTTGACACCAGCACAGCACCTTCAAGAGTTTAACAGGTATTTAACTTTGAGAAAACCTCCTCAGATATGGGGTATTGTGCTGCGTCAGACTAACAACGTTAGAAAGAGCAGTGCAGGCCATTATTAGAGAAAGTGCTATCATTGCCATCCTGCATTTGCTTAGTCATTGTGTTTACCAGCAGTCTGAGTAAAGTGGAACAGAGTCTGTGTAGAGCTGTTGCTTCTACAACTATTTTAAATAAACAATGTTTAAAAGTAGTGTTCTTAATATTACATCCACAATCTGCTTGGAGATTATATTAAAAATGAGTGCTGTCACGCAGAGGTGCTTGATGTTGTTAAACTTGTACCTCAGTGTTTTTACTGAGTGCATGGACTTCATATCTTTAATGTACATAACCAACAGTTAACAGGACATAAACAAAGTAGACCTGTTTTATATTAAATTTTAAAAAAAAAGAATAAATAAGTAAAATGTTCAATTAAATTGATGGAAAAATAGGTAAAATAAACATGATCATAATTCATGAAGCTTAGAAAATGGATTTATGAAGTGTAAATTAATTCCAAAGTAATTACATGTGCTTTCCCCATGTCAGGATTTTCCTCCAGGCAGTGGCCTCATTTATTTTATCTTTAATATTCAAACTATGCAATTTAAAAACTTATGGATCTTTCCAGATTTGTGATTGGTTTAGCTTTTTTCCTACCAATGTCCAATCAATCTCAATTTGCATATTGCATGTAAAATAATTTTAGGCCTCACCTTTAAATCCTCTAGAAATCCATATTTCTAGATTAATATATTAATTTTGACCATGTTTGTTATTTTGTATTATTACATAGTATTATTTTGTGATATATTCACACAATGTGTCAATTATTTCATTAATTCATTTATTTATTCTCAAATTTTCCATATTTGCCTTCCACCGGAGAACATGTTATATTGGTATGAGGTCAATACCAAGGATCCACTTCTGTTAGAAACCATAAAGTCAAAATGTTTAGCATCAGTCAAGCAAATGCTAATATGTTTTTCTAAACACACTACCACTGTTGCTTTCTTGGATTATTCTTAAGGGTCTGGATTAAAACAGGCTCAGGGACAAAACGTTGAGTTATAGTGTAATGTTACAACAAAGGCGATTACTAAAGTACAATATTGATATAAAAGATGACATGATGTCATGTATTTATCTCATAAAGGTCACCAATTTTCCTCGAATGTGGGGGTTAGGTCACAGTATTAAGTCAAAGATCATTCCTATCATTCATTACCAAGAGCAGCAGCAGCAGAGTAGATTACCTTGGCATCATTGCAAGGGACATTATCTTCTATCTTCAAACAATAGGGTTAGGATATATTCCACCCTTTTCACTGTGCAGTACAGTTCTTAAATGAATACCGCCCCGATTTAATTGCCCTCATTTTTATTTGGGAGCAGCAGCATGGATAAAGGGACTACTGCAGGACCTTGGTATTTATCATTCTTCCTGGGGTTTCCTTTATTAAGACACATCCAAACAGGCCTATAGCTGACCATGAACTCAGATCTCGGTATGGTGGGCAGACTTGTGGAGAGACAATTTCCATACAGAGATCATTAAAACATCTCACTATTATCAGCTGCAGAAGATCTACTGTGCTGTATGGCTTAGTTTTAAAGAAGAGCATGGGCAGACTGTACAATATATGGGAAACTATTATACAGAATGTGTATGAGTGATTATAAGTCAGTATAGTCAGAAGTCTGAAACACAAAACAAACACAGATTAATGAAATGTGAAAATCTGAATAAACTGCATGCAGAGGTGAATTGAAAAAGTGAAATATCTCAAGACATAAATATCTTTTTATCAGATGTAAAAATACAATTTCTGCCAGGGCAAATTTATATTAAGATGAATGAAGCAAAGTGGTTTTTCATCATATTTATCTAATGTGTATTTGTCTCAATGTAATGTGTCATCATTTTTTCCAAAGGTAATTTACTGAGTATTAACTCAGTAAATTACTTTTGTATTTTTTCATAAAGGACACTGTCTCTCCTCAATCACAGTGTTAAGCCATAGGTAAATCCAATATATCTGTACTATTACATCAGATTACTTCTATATTTATCCCATATAGGAAGTCTGCTAAGGGCTATGGTTAGAAACCTGCATTATATAAAGTGTTTAAGCTGAATTTTAAGTCTTGGCTTGTTGTTATAGACAATACTAACATGGGGGATTAGTGCTGACTATCTCATATTGGTTATCCACTGCCCTCTGACTCAATGAGAATGAAGGTCATGCATCTCTTAACACTGAATCATACTGTATGTCTACTAGAGAGTAATATTGATTTATTTGATCTTTAAGGGTAGAGTGTTAATAGCGAAGATTAGCTTTACTCAAGCAGAAAACACAGTGACGACCTGTGCGCACTCCAGTCCTATATTAGAGCATGTTGCAGGAGGCTTTTGGGGATTTAATGTAACTGCAGATTTAGAGCACCAATAAATCGACTGACCTACTTATAACAGCATTGACAAGTGCCATTTGTAGAGCCCATCCCTGTGCCCATCCCTTCCACTGGGCACATGAAATGTACGTCAGCCACAAGAAAGACAGTTCCAGTCCACTCTTGTGCAACCACTTATCTTCCATCCCTCATTCGCATTGCATCGTGCATCCCACTTAAAGCCTGCCCCCTAAGGTCTGTTCCATAACAAGCAGCAAGATGTCATGTTCACCCTCTGTCTACCACACAGGGATGTTATTTCTTTGCTGCATTCATAACATATTCAACACATACTGTACCTGTAGTCATATTCATCTAGTGAGGAGGGCATTGCAAAACCAAACATCAGCTATTAACCGTGTATGATGATGGGGTTTACTGTCATTATCAAAACTACTTTAATATGCTTACTCACTTCCAAGGCACGCGCACTTTGTATATCATTCTGGTATTTTAGGGCTCACAGTGCTATTCATTGTGCAACGTGCTCAACAGTAAGTTAAGGCCACTGTGATCCTTCCAGGTGAAAATAGTGCAGAAAGAAGGGACATTTACATTCACATCAACAGTTTGAACAGAATCCAGATATTGTAGAATGACAGATTATTGTATGAATAGTCAGAAGCATGCGTTAACCAAAGCAAGCACTTCTTTTAACAGAACATACACATTTTAGAAATCTACTCTTCAAGTGCTCACACTCAGTAAACAAGGCACAATGCAATACTTTACACTCACTGGTCATGTTAAATGTCGATTTCATGCCAGACTTTTTTTCTTTGTTTTTTTTAATTACTATAAGAGACAGATTTTTTTTTCCCTCTCAAATTCACTCAAGTTTAATGGCTGTAGATCAGTGTCTATGGCAGGGGAAAATTATATTATTAGATTTAATGTTCAGATAAAGAGAAATCCCTCTGTTCCTGAAACATTACACGAAAACAATTTGGTCAGATTTCATTTGCAAATTAGGCAAATATAGGAATAGCTAATCAGGTAACGGTTTATGGTCTTTATGAATCAGGCAGGCAGTAGATTATTTTACACCTTTCTCCTCTGTCATCACTTCATGTTTGAGGTGCCAACAGGACAAGCAATATACACGTCTTTTTCTACAGCAGCTGTTCCTTTTGTGGGATCCAGGTGAGCTCTCCTGCCAGCTAGAACTGCCTCCAGCATGCCTCCAGCACGTTCTGGGCCTGCCCCGGGCTGTCCTCTCAGTCAGCCATGGCTGTATACATTCAAAGGGAAGCACATGTGGGGTTGGTGTCCCTAACAGGTGCCCAACAACCTCAGCTGGTTCTTCTGAAAGCAGAGGAGCGGGGACCTAACTCCAAGGCCCTCTGGACTCTCTGGCTCGTCACTGTGTTACAGACATTGAGATCAATCAGTGTGTGAATAAACCTTATTTTTGGGCTGCCTGAATCCATAATCATATTCCTCCGATCACTACCCAAAGCTCCTGACCATATGTGAAGGTCAAAATAAAGACAGATTGGTAAATAAAGATCTATGCATTCTGGCTGAACTCTCTGTCCCCATGGTCCAACACAGCGCCTGAATTTATGCAGCCACTTCATCTACCCAGCACATCATTCTATGACCCTTTTCTGAAAGAGAAATGGAGTTTGACTCTGATGCCATCTAAAATTATGCAGCAAAACGCTCCACTGCACACAGGAAATCTGTTAAGCAAGGGGAGGACATCGCTTGTGAACAGAAATGCCATCATAATGTCACAGAACTGGACACTCTCAGACTTCAGCTCAGCTTTGATTTCCTAGCCATGCCCGGCGCACACTGTGAAAGAGGGTATAAAGACCAAATGTCTCACCACAAAGTCTGCAATACCCAACACTCCCAAAATATCTTGCAAGCCTCTATAGCATGCCATTATCGCCTAAACTCTTTTGGCAATTAACAGGATAATAAAATAAAAATGATCACATTATAGTCTCCAAAAAAGTTAAATGGAAATTTCTATTCTGTGTATTTGCAGTAAGTCACAAAAGAAAAGTCACCATGCTGTACTAATAAATCCCAATTGTAATGGATTTTTAAAATGACGAGAGGGGAGCACATTAAGATGATTATCAGAATGTACGTATTTTGCAGCCATCTTTGAACAATATGAAATCAAGGATGTAATCTTTTCCGTTGCTTCTCATTGACTCCTACTTATATACGATAAAATGTCACTGCGGCTTGGGCGTAGTGGACAAAGCATCTAAGACTGTTAAACAGAATCACTGAAAATAAGAGTTTGATCAAGAGTAATAACGGGGAATATCCTGTGGCATTTCATTTTAAGGAGCACAACTACATCTACACTAGTATCCCAGATATGACCGGGCTGCTGCAGGGTCCTTTGTCTGTGTTAACCATCAAAAAAAATCCTATATTTCTAGAAAGAGATGAGTCCTCATCCCGACATAGTAGTTACATGAAGAAACATAAAATATAATGGTAAAAATTTTATTCATCGACATCTTGGTTGAAGTGGAAGCCTACATAAACATGATATGATAAATTAAGAAATTGTTGGACTGTTGGATGATGGTGATATGGTATTTCTTTCTGGCATTTATGTGAGGGAAAAGTTCCCTTTTGCACATTCAACATGTGCCAACTCCAGAAAGGGTAGTGCTATATTCCCCTATACCACAATAATCACGGGAAAGGTGTCTAAGGTGTGTTTGCGTGTGTGGCCAGTTTGAAATCCACAATCCAAACTATAAACAGAAACTATAATAACAAGGTGCCTGTAACAGGTACAGTTGTGGAGCCAAAATCTATATTATCCCCAGCCATCAGTTCTGCAAAAATATAGGACACACTGCAGTGAGGTCAGTGTTCTCCTCATTACTACTGCTGTGGATGTTTAAAAGAAGATTAACTAGGGAAACACTCGTTTTATAAATTCTGTGTGTCAAATTTCCCTAATTTAAAAAAAGGTGTTACTATGAAACAAAGGCACAACTATGAAATTAGGAGTAAGGAAAAGATAGTCAAAATGATTTTCTCCAGAGTGAGTGCAGTTACAGTATTCTTCACTCTGTCTCCTTCATACAACCCTGTGAGCTGCCTCCGGTGAGCTAGATTGTATGCTGAAGTGTTTCCACCATTACTTTATGACTTCTGTCTTCGTATCGTCCTTGTTATTGAGTGTATGTCACAGCTTTCTCTCTGTCACAATCACAGTGCTAAAGTCAGCAGAGGAGTCTTATTAGATCTTAGCACTTGCTCTCGAGACTTTTGATCGACAGTCTGGTTTTTGCTCGTCATTCAAATAGGAAATTGGACAGTCACAGGGATGTTGGCCTGTTGTCATTGACTTTGGGGAGGTGAGTCCTAGACTACAAGTACAGATTTGATCTTATCATATTTTCCTTTATCCATACAGTAACAACTGTGTGGTAATTACTTTCATTGGAATAGTTTTTAAAACTCAGCTTCCATAATTGAATTATATAAGATGTAACACATTCTATAATTTGAAATCTACAATGGACCCAAAGTCATTTGCAAAAGGAGGATTCTGTTAATAATTTTGTGTTATTTTCCATCAACCATGACTTAATCGATAACACTCCTCTTCTAAAAACATAAAGAAAATACTGAATTGATTTAAAAAGGGCATATGGTGTGCAAAACAAATAGGCAAGCCTCTTCTACTGTAAGGATCTATAATTGTATTTTGTTTTCATCATTCTCTGCTCCTCATAATTGATCCAGCTCTATATTGGCTCACACTCTGTAGATTCAGTCCAGGGGACTGCTAGAGCTCACACTCATCAATGCAGCGTCTTCAATTATGGCTGCAATGTACTCATATGGTTCTTTTGTTTGGTCCTTGCTCCTATGCCTGAGCAAAGTGTCATGTGATCTCTGTTGCTCTCAATTTAAAATGATTTCTTTTGAACTACAGTACACTATGTGTGTGGTTTTATCCAACTTTAACTGTACTATACAGTTGTTCGCCTTTTCCTACTTTACACTTATCTGGAGTTGTAATGCCTCTATTCACAATTAATCAGTGACATTTATGATGTTCTGTTCGCAGTTGTTGATAATGGGATATATGGTATGAAGAAGAGACATCTTTATTTTGTTGTCACACTGCTTAATAAAAGCAGTACGGTAACGGTGATAAGGTATGGTAATTACATGGGTTGGAAACGTATAGCACTTTTAAAATATTTCATTAATCGCTGAAATTTTGTGCATAATAACAGATTTACATTAGCTCACGTTTCTGATTTTGACTCTAAATATTCCAACTTACTCACTGAATTTCTCAAGAATAACCATAACAAAGAACGCAAAGGAAGCAAGAAAACATTTATCCTTGAGGCCAGCTCACTCGCTCTTCCTATTCGTCCTTGTGAAAGTTTTGTTTCCTCAATAGAAATCCAGGCTGGAACATTAATTTAAGAGATTGATGGCCTTGTAAAAACATGCTGAAGTATTAACGTGCTGTTTTGTCCATGTAGGACAGTGGATAGAAGGAGGAGAACCGGTAGGAGGTAAAGGAGAATAGTTGAAAGGCGTAAAAAATAAATAAATAAAATAGAAGGGAGTGTGTGAGTAAGGATGAAGAGGTTTACACTAAGGCAAAAGACAGATGAAGAGCAACAAAGCTGAAGAACAAGAACAGTAGTGCTGTTGCATGACTCTATCAAATTTCCACCCTCCTTTAATGAATCTATTCAGGAAATCGGGTTGGAATGTATGAGCTACCCACTCATAATCACTAACAACACTTCTGGCCTCTTGACTATGTCCCTCATTTATAATGACCTGACCACATTTAGATAAATCTGCTTTGGCATAAGTCAGTGCTGCAACTACATTTGATGTTTTAATTGTCTCAGAAAGAAATATTAGCACACATATGGCCAGCCCAGTGGCCTACCGGCTGTAAGGAAATCATTTGATGCATCGGCCAAGTACTGTTGTAGGATATCTTTAGGAATTTTCTAAAACTCACCTTTTTTTCTCCTGTCAAAGAAACTGAGCATCAATTATGATGAACTATTGAAAGCACACCATTATAAAACACACCCGCTTGACACAAGAAGACCATGAAGCGCTTGTTGTATTCTACAATGCTTTTATTTTGAGAAGAGGCTCTTTAGAACCAGCATGACAACAATCATTAAGATTCCTGTTTCTTTATAGTATTTTTTTTCAAGCCCAAAAGATAGACAACACTTAGTCCCAACCCCAAAGATAACTAACAACTTCAAGACACCGTGCCTGGAACATCCAGATTTAATCGCTTCTTAAATTAAAGAATGCTGATCAATACTTGTTATTAAGCAGCTAGACTGGCACTCAGTTGAGTGCATACCTCCACCAAAGCAAAAAGTACAAAACTCAGAGTGTTAAGTGAAGAGATTAAGAATTCCTGGATCCGCCCCTTTAACTGGATCTGCACCCAAATTTAATGGGTTCTTCCCTGGGCCATGCCCCATACCTTCACCAAGTTTGGTGCAAATCATTTTGGTAATTTTTTGTGTAATCCTGCTCACAAATAAACAAACCAACAAACAGACACAGGTTGAAACATAATCTCCTTGACTAGGGCAATAAAACTTAAAGTGTCTAGTGTCACTATATGTCTAGTTTTTCAAGTTCCAAGCAATCATTCTTTCTCATTGGTATGGTGTTGGACTAAACTGTTGCTAATTGGATTAGATTTAACATCTAGTATAGGGACAAGGAATTTTTTGTTGTTGTTTGTTTTATAAGCATTGTGATATTTTCTGGCTAAATAAAGGAAGTGGAGTCACAAACTTATTTATGTGCAGTATATATATAATAATAACCAACTATAAAACGGTCACACTACCACCTAAAAATTTACTCAGGGACCCCTACCTGACAACTACTTACAGTACAATCTGGTGTATTTAGTGAATATTGGCCATCTTTAAGGGGGATGGTTGGGTATGACCATTATAAAACACAAACACTCTTGTGCAATGCCTGCTATGAAGCCATTTGCTAAGAATGATGACAAGAACACACAGCTTTCCTTCATCGATGAAACAAAGGACATGTCTGTCGCTACATACTTCTTGGAACATATATTTTTGTACTTTATCTATGCTTCGTTCATTTATACTGCAACTAATCAAGTCCAATCAATTTTTTTTTTTTTTTTTTTAAATCAGTGTCAGGATAAATTACTTTTCCAACTATGGACTTTACATCAATGCTCCTATAGATAGAAATTGCAACTACATAAATAATTAGTTTTGTTGTAGTGTCTGAAAAAGGAAACAGTACAGTGGTACATAAAACTGTGACTTGGGTTAGTAAAGGTTTTATGCCTGTCGGTGTGGGTGCTATATTTAGAACCCAAGTTTATGCCAGTGGATTCTAAATTTTTGTCGCTGATAAGAGGAAAAATATCTGATGATTAACCACCAGTTACATCTGCTATAAAAGTGTAAATGATTTATTGCAAGTGTTTTCACAAGGTTGTCTCACAACTCTGAAATCTTATCTATCTGAACACTTGTATGAGAGAGAAAATGAAAAGAAATTATACAGACAGAGAGGCAGAGAAACTAGAGATGGGAGAAATTAAGCAGGAGAGCAGGCTGAGAGAGATCGAAAAACATCAAGACAGGGAGGCTTACAAAGGGGAAAAGAGACAATGAAGAGGAACTGTGGAGGGAGGAAATTTTTATATAGTATGCAGGAAGAGAGGGAGGCTATGATTAAAAAAAAAAAAAAGGGGAAAAAATAGAGAGGGGCTGTGTCAAAACACTGCTGGACTGGAAATCTAACAGATCCAGCCACCCAGTGGAATCATAAAAATACTGACTCAGTTGCCCAGGGGAAGATGAAAAGGGGACAGCTCAGCCCCTGAGAGGGGGCATCAGGACAGGGCCATCAGCTCACAAGACCCCAAAGGGAAAGTCCACACAGAATGATTAATTATTTTCATAATTAAAGCTTGTAACATCACATTTTGTCCCCTAGGTCCTATGAATACCTAAACGCTATTCTGTTCTGCTGAAAATGACAAGCTCTGAGAATGATTTTATTTCTATTTTATCAAATGTCCACTCAGCGCTGTAATCTGTGAAACATGTAATTTTTCCCTAGGAAATCTAATGTATGTTACCGATCCTGGATTTAGTATTTTAGGTATCGATATCTGTGTTTCTCTATGTCTCTATGTTGGGCCCAGGACCTTAGAGATTCTCTTGGTTCACTGGATTCACTAGGTTCGGTAAGGAACCCCCACAAAACACACATGACCACTGACTTAAGAATATAGTAGGAAAAAAATATACATATTTGTAAAAGGGATCTGTTCATTTTCATTTCTCTACACACTTTTTTTTTTTCAATGCATCTTCTCTTTAGAACAAAAATACCTCCACTTGACCAAATTCACAACCCTCATGTACAGTTAAAATAAATTAGAATACAACCAAAGCAATAAGGTAAGATAACCTGAAACCAGATAAATACTTTCTGAAGTGTTTCAGTTAACAGTCTTTGTTCCTGCTTTAAGGTTTGTCCTTTTAAGTTCTTTAAGGTTATAGGTTTATTCAGTTGAGTTCCTTTACACAAGAGGCTCCATTAAAATTATCAGGTACCATTAGGTTTTTTGACAATATCTTTTTTTTCAGTCTTGGTTTCCCTAAAGATTTTTCTTTTCGTGTGTGTGTTAGTCTTGGGTCCAGAAAACAAATAACATGAGATTTCAGAAAAAGAGACAAATAAAATTTAATTATCCTCAGTTAAAGGGGCAATGTGTAAGAACTGGCCAACCTTCAAATTCATTCTCCACCACTACTAAAAGAAAGGCACAAAAAGCCAAGACTAATGTTTGCGAAAACTTTCATAAATAAGCAACAGTCTTTCTGGGATGATGTTTTATGGACAGATGAAACCAAAGTAGAGCTCTTTGATAATGCAGTGCTTCAGTTTGTTTGTAGGCGACTAAATGAAGTTCATAAAGAAAAGAACACTATCTACAGTGAAACATGGTGGAGGTTCTATCATGCTGTGGGGCTGCTTTGCTGCCTCAGGTACCGTTGGCACTGACTGTATTGAAGGAATGATGAAATCAGAAGATAACAAGGCACTTTAGAGCAAAATGCGTTCCCCAGTGTCAGAAACTAGTTTTATGGGGAAGGTCTTGGAGAGAGCCGAAATCTGGCATTGCAGAAAGGCAAACTTAAAGGGCTTGAACACATAGCAATGGAAGAGTTGCAGAAACTACCAGCAGACAAATGCAAGAAGCTTCTAGATGGCTACAAGAAACGATTTAGTGGCTGTCATTGTTGCCAAAGGTTCTGCAACCAAATATTAGTGAAGGGTGCCTACAATTGTGTCCAGGGTACATATGGGTTTGTATTATTTTTTAATTTCTTAAGTAACATTGGACATTTCATATAATATTTTGGTTATACAAAACTGACCGGGACTGTAATTGGGAGGAACTGCATGACAGTGTTTCTCTCTCTGATAACCTACTCAGCTACTCAGTGGCTTAGTAGTTTCCTCCCTCTGGCGATACTGCCAGCTCCTATCAGTTCCACTTTCAACTCTTGGAAATCTTACACTACAAGTTATTTTACTTTTTTCCAGACCTAACTGAGCTATTGTCATACACCTGTCTGAGCTGCATGGTCTGCAGTAGCTATGGGGGGTTTGGGAAAAAGGTTGTGTGCGCAGCCGCTTAAACAGCACCTACCGATAGCTTGCAGGTGATGCATTCAAAGAACATCTGTAAACTGTGACTACATAAAATAAGCTGCGTTACATTCACTTTTTTCAAAAAAGAAATTATTTCAATAAGTAATGTCCCTCTTTGGCAGATGTTCAAGATTGGTATTACAAAATCCTGTTTTATCATTTGAAGTTTAATGTTAGTCCACACATCCATCGTCAATCCATGATCAGTTCAGTGACACATTCTGTGTCATTTTTTTGCTGTGTGTCTAGCAGGATGGGCAGGGTGTGTGTTTTGCAGGGACTTTGCTGTCAACCCTTTGCCCTCTTCTGTTCAGTACTGCCTGCACTGGAGGAATAATTGGCACATTAAATTATTTAAAAAGAGCCAGGGCACATTATCATAAATATTCACTTGACGCTTTGCTTAGATCAACAGTCAGAACCCAGTGCTCTGGATGTGACTTCATGACATCTCATGTGTGTGTGTGTGTGTGTGTGTGTGTGTGTGTGTGTGTGTGTGTGTG
Source organism: Xiphias gladius (assembly GCF_016859285.1). NCBI lineage: Eukaryota > Metazoa > Chordata > Actinopteri > Istiophoriformes > Xiphiidae > Xiphias > Xiphias gladius. Next base: position 13,591,351 of record NC_053406.1, on the reverse strand, counting down.
TGTGTGTGTGTGTGAGTGAGTGTGTGAGAGAGAGAGAGCGAGCGAGCGAGCATGTATCTATGTATTTTGAGTGTCCAGGGGCTGATTGATGGACAGTATTTACAAACAAAGTGTCCTCCCGTCAATCAACATAACCGAATGCAGACAGCACGAAAATGTCAGGTTCTTGCACAGACGCATATGTGCACGTAAGCATACATATCCACACTCAGCGTGGAAATGTCAACAGCACTCAGAGTACGCACACTCACTCATGAACAGGCAGACGCAGGACTTGGCAGTGCATTGCCCCTCCTCAGTCTGCTGTTGTAACAAGTGCCTCTAACAAACCTGTCACTGTTCTCGTCTGAGAAAAAACGACAACGTGCTAACAAAGTAGAGCTGCTGATAACAGGTCTGTTAGCATCTATTAATGCTATTTATGACCACAGACACCGAAGCCTTCGTCAGCCTCTGACTGACTACACCACTGCTGTACGACATAGTGGCAGCTCTTTACACCGGTAAACGTACTCCTTATTAAGCCTTAATATTTTCTTGACAAAATAGCATTTTTTAGAAATTACCATCGAGACATACATTTGTTATAAAAATTAACATTGTGTTGTGATATTGATTGATTTGATTTTCAAAAAGAGAATTCTGATTTCTTGAATTTCTTGATTTCTTTTTTTTTAAGCCTGCATGTCAAAGCATATCTGCATTTCCTTCAATAATCTTCTATTGATATGTTCTAGTTTTCAGAATTAGCTCAGAATAATTTAGTTCATGCAATTTTGAGCTGCCAATCTGTATATAAAGTCCAAAGAGAAACTATTCTATTGCGCATATTAACATGAAACACACATATACAAACTCTTACATTAAAGCCCCATGTACGTCTTTCACTATCCAAGTATCTATCTATCTCTATGTCAACATTGACACATTGGAGTTCTGATTGAAAATGTGTCGAAATAAAGTATGCAAATTCTGTTCTGTTTTCTGTGGGATTTTCCATTGCAGTTATCAAGCAGTTAGATCATGAATTGTGCAGATACGTTGTGTTTCACAGCACACAGGCAAGGAATAACCTGGGGAAATGACAGCAATCTACAGTAATTACTAGTCTTCAATTGCTCTGGTGTTGAAAGCAGTTAGAGATGAAAAGCCAAAAAAGGAAAGCTGATATGGGGGGGCATGTCAATAAAAATATTCTGATAAAATATAGAGATACATGAGAAAACAGGCCTGACTGTTCTAAAACATACTGACAGCAGAATGAAGGCTCTGGACACTTTTCTCTGAACCAGATCACACCTAAAATAATATGCAGAGATGGCAGCATTACCATAGCTATTCAGTATTCAGGGTGATGCACGTGCTGTGACAGATTGCTCTCTGTCACAGCACAGGGGGAGGATGTCTTGCTCCCCAGATCCCATTGGTCACTGTGAAATCTCATTTGTCTCTCAGTGGAGGTTAAAAATGATCTGTTAAGATTGGGGTGCAGTATGTATTAAAAGCATTATTTACACCAGGGGCAGGAGAGTAAACTGTACAGGGAGAGAAGACGACTTAGTAAATGGCAGCAATCTTTAAGTAATTGTACAGTAAGTACATGGACGTCATTGTGTTGAAAGTTAAAATGAAAACACAAGAGCTGAATAAAGCAAAAAGCTGGTGAGAATTTCAAATATTAAAATTTGGAAAATTTTACTGAATTCCTATAGATGTCCTTAGGCAACGGGACTGTTGTTTTTTTGTTTTTTTTTATGTTTGTTTTGTTTTCCTGCCATCTGCAGCCTCCAGTTACATAATAGCAGTGTGTATTTATGTAATTTTGCATTTTGCCTCATCCAATGTGTTTAACCTGCAATTTTGAGGTGCAGTTTCCTCATGTGTAATGCATATTTCATAAAGTATTGCAATGTTCTTATGCAATTTTTTTTAACCCATACTTCTGGTACTTAAATGGATTTTCACATATGGTACATTACACTCAGAAGTTTGGTATCTCATCAACCTCCTGCTCCCCAACTGTAGTATTTTCATTTTCCTTTGCACTTTGCACTACAACAGCAAGGTGTAAACCTGAGCACCGTGCAATGCCCAAAGTAGTAATGTCTCAAGATTTGGTGTTAACACTCTCTCCACATAAACAATAGCTCATACAAAAGAAAAGCTTCCGGTTATAATGTGTTGAGAGCCTTAGTCATGTTAAAGAAATTAATAAATTGAAAAAAAGGGATTATTTTGAGGAGTTGTCATCTTATGCAATCATTTAAACACATTAATCAGACTATTGCCATGCTTGCAGTATTTTTGTACATATGCACACAGAGCCAGATCTCATGGCGTGTGCTAATCTGTTCAATTCAAACAATGAGATAGTTTATTTGTTTGTGTATTTGAATAAGTCTTGCAGTCTTTTAGCTGTGTGTGGGCGCACATTCATGTGTATGTGTGTTTGCAAATGTGCAAGTGTGCCTGTGGGTGTGAGGATAAACCGAGGAGCGACAAAACATAACTGACTGTGGATCTGTTTGTGCGGTGTGTGTGAGAGCAGCGGTCGTACAAACCATCAGTTTTGCTCATAGCTTTGTGTGTCTTTTTGTGTGTGTGTGTGTGTGTGTGTGTGTGAGTGTGTGTGTGTGAGTGAGAGAGAGAGTGAGTGAATAGTGGAGGACAGGAATCCATTAAGCAGTTTAACTCTGTGTGTGTGTGTGCGTGTGTGTGTGTGTGTGTGTGTGTGTGTGTGTGTGTGTGTGTGTGTTTCTGTGGTTGAACCCATTAACTGAATAAACCATCCAGTATGATTGTGGTGTCAAATGGGCTTGCTGAAGCATTTCTGCTTGGCCCAGCAGTCCTTGTCCTTTTTAAAGTCATGACACACTTAACACAAGACTCAAAACTCTCAGCCACAGTTAATTATTGATTGCTTGAGAATGTCGCATCAATCCTCACACATCCGCATAACTGTGGATGTACAAAACACAAACAGATGTTGGCCAATGAGCAAATCACACACCATATGCTGATTTCATCAAATATAATTGAAGTCGCTGCAATCATTTTTGTACATCTGGAAACAGCGTAGCGTGGTGAATGAGCATGCTGCCCCTGAAGTGGAAAGCCCAGGTTCAGTCTCCTGTTTCAGCAACATTCCTTGATTGAGACGTTAAATCCTTCATTGCTTCAAGGTTGTTCTGTAACTGACCCTTATTGAGGTCATTCTGGGGGGGGGCATCTCTAGAAAAACAGAGAAATGGCATGTACACAAATGTAAGGCATTAAAGCATTAAATTCTTTTCAGAACAATTAGGGAATCTTCTACTCAACAAATGTTCTGTACGTGTTCAAACTTAACAAGGCAGATGGTGGTGGTATTTTATGTCACCACCCCCCCACACGAACTTCCTCCACCTCATTCCACCCACTCACTTCTCATTTCATGTGCAGCTGCCTTTCAGCAAAGCCTCAGAGCAGTGGAAGTTTCCCAGTTGGCTTCCTATCAAGACCGGAGCACTTATAGGCAGGGGGACACACCTGGGGGGTTTTCAAGCTGATTTTCACCAGATTTACCTTTCTTGACAATCATAGCAGAAATTGTGTTTGAGGGCAACTCTGATGGTTGTCAAAGATTATCTGGGTAGAAGAGGTTCACAGATTCAGTCTCCCCCAATCTGGTTGGATAAGATTGATCTGAGTTGCTTCAGTGATAACATAATTGATATTCATGACCTAACATCTGCACTGGTCCTGATCAAGTCCAGCGGTGTGTGGGGTTTACAGATTTATACCAACAAAAGACGTTAAAAGACAAGGTTAGGAGATGATGTGCATATCTAGTACTGATAATGAATACTCATTGAAACTAATAATTTAAAAAAAAAAAACACACTTTGTATTAATATGTAGATTGACTCATAACAGATGCAGATAAAATCACCCATCCTTAGACCAGACAAATTATTTCACTGCAGTTTCCCTTGTAACATAAGTTCAAACACATGGTTCCCTTTGCATGTGTGTGTGTGTGTGTGTGTGTGTGTGTGTGTGTGTGTGTGTGTGTGTGTGTGTGTGTGTGTGTGCCCACAGAAGGATGTGACTGTCATATTTAGTGCTGCCTAGTCATTATGAAATGAAATAAAACAAATCAAATCAAGGTGACAAAAAAGCTCACTGAAATGAAACCAAATGACAGCAAATCACAACAAAGTGGAAAATGTCAAGGACTGGCTACAAATATAGTGCCTTACACACTGGGCCTCTTTACTTCGTTTCTCTCAGTTATCATAGATATTATCATGATAATCCCTTATACTACCCCGTCTGGCTGGTTTCCACTTTTTGAATGAAATGAGAGATGCTTAAAGTGGTTCATTTAAAAGAAAACCATCAAAACATAAGTTTTACTATTACTTGCTGATGTTAGCATTCACATTTACATAAGAAGATGGAGTGAGGAGTCCCAGTTAAATGCCTGGGACTCCTCACCAGTCAGTTAGACCTGAGGAAGCTTTTCAGAGGAGAGGTGAAACGTCTTCAATAAACCTCAAGCAACTCCAGTTGCCTTTGAGAGGAGAGACAAACAGCCATGATATCATTCCACTCAGACACATTTAGAAGACCTCAGAGTCTGTAGTTTTTTGAAGTTTAATAAGGCAGACTCTGCTGTTTTCTATAAAATGTTTTTTCTTTCAGTACACCTTTTGAAATTGCTTACGGGAACCCAAGCCCAGCTCTGCTCTCAAATCTTGCTGTTACCCTTCGGCAAGACAATGGGGCAGATAAAGTTTCCTTTTCAGATTCTTATCAAGAACTCAGGCCAGGGATCCTCTCACATCAGACTTCACAACCATGCGAGGTCACACACACACAGAAACACACACAGTGCTAAGCAGAGCCAAGAAATACTTCCTGGAGGGGGTTCAATGCCATCGATGAGCTTGGCACTGAGACTGGGCCAGCCAATACTCTGCTGCCCACTGGCTCCCACAAATACACACACACAAACACACACACTAGCCTCCCATCAGCTCTATTTCACTCTGACTATGATGCATGGCATGTCTTTCTCAATGCTGAGGTGGAAATACATTTATGGGGGAGGGATAAATGGGCAGAGGAAGAAAAACTTACAGTACATTGGGGAAAATGTGAATGAAGCAAATGGGTAATATAGATAAAATGTAGAAATGACATATGGATGTTTGACAATTCCACTATTTTACCGAAGACCCCTAGAGAAAGCAAAACTAAGGTAAGCACAGAAAAAGCATTGCTTCTGTTTACCAGGGTGACACTCCCCCCACCCCAAATTTCCCCCAGGAAAGTATACTAGAAGGAAATACTGGAGCTTCAGTATTTACCTCGGGATAGACCGAGATAGAAAATGACCATGGGAAGAATCAGGAATGTGTTTAATCAGAGAATGATGATTTCTGCAGCTGTGGGGATGGATCTGTGAGTATTTGTCAGAGCAAAGGCTTATGAATTCCAGTTCTGTGGGGAAATAAGGACGTTGAGATGGCTGTTGAGCCATAGGCAGCACCACATGGAAATACATAATGATAGCGCATGTGTCATTGCTACAGCTTTCATAAAATAGGACACAACAGATGCAAGGAAACAATACAAGCAAATGTATTGATAAGTCATTTTGGATTTTTCCTCACTGCTTGTTGCATTTGTACAGTGTAGGGGTGAATGGACAGAGAGTTCGACACAGCCAGGTTTGTGTTGGCAAGTATTTTGGCTTTCCGATTCAGCTCTACAGCAGTTGTTAACCTGATGAGAGGGCACCCCACTGTGCAATTTCATTGAGGGCAATATTGCAAGATATTGTGATATCATTTTCAGCCAACAATTTAAACCAATGATTTTTCAGACAGTGATACACAAAAAAGACATCTCCATTTAGTTTGTAATTTGTTAGCTAAACTAAGTGTTTTATTCATTTACACACAGTATCTGTTTATTGGTCAAGAAACACTAACACTAGAAATCTCAAAATAAAAAATAAAGGTGAGGACAATAAAAGAAAAGAGCACTGGAAACAATCCATATTAAGCAGGTGATTTGTTAAAGAAGTGTTGCCCTGTACTTTAGAAGTTTCCAACACAATGAAATGTAAACTGAAATGTTTGTTCAGTTTAAGGTGCCGTAGTCTTGTCTGGTCCATTAAACTGGGTTGTCCAAATCGTTACAGGGCCAGTTTAACATTTTCTCCTTTACCTCTTGTTGTATCTCAAAACTTGATATTGCTAAAAGAGATTAAAATAAATGTTATTACGTTTATTTTTTACTTTTATTCATTTGCAATTTGGTTGATCCAGCTGTTTTAAGTAACGATTATCCTCTCTAACTGAAACGAGGCTGTCCAGATACATTTGTGTAGGCATTCATATGTATGTATCTGACTGATACTAACTTGTGTTGCAATTTGCATGGTCCATGAAAGTTTAAAAACGTATCTACGTCACATTTCTACAGGTGTGTAATTCCCTAAAATTTCCAAGTAAGTTTCCTGTAAAGGACTGCGCAATTACTAATTATATGGAATAGGAATTCTTACGAAAGAATAGCTCCATTTAAATCCAAGGAATTGTTCATTCAATAGTCATTTATTATTGGAAACTTTATTCTTCATACACATGTTGAATTGTAAGCTTGCCTGTCAATTTCACAGTTTTGCATGTTCAGCTGACCTCTGGTTCACTGTAAAAAAAAAAAAACTAGACCAAGCTGGTAATTAGTTTGAATTAATTAATTGAAAGTGTATCACTTGAACACTGGCTCTATTTTTCCTCTAATTAGTACTAAATTGTATAATTCTACCAAAAAACCCTCTTGGACACTATTAGGAACTTATTTAAAAGTTACAGACCCATAAAATAAAGTGTGGCCCTTTGTTCTACTTGATATGTATTAACTTAGGTTAAGTTATTACATTTTGTGACACTTATATCACCTTGTCTTTGCTTTGGCAGGATGATTCCATCCAGCAGCAACGACTTCCTGGTTCGGGACCTCGCTGCCGGGCGCAGCTACGATCTTTGTGTGCTGGCCGTGTTTGATGATGTCATCACATCACTGACTGCAACACGTCCTTTGGGCTGCCTGTCATTCACCACAGACACAGAGTTCAGCCAGTGTCAAGCACTGCACAGCCACTTCCTGGGTGGTACTATGATCATCATCATTGGAGGGATTATTGTTGCTTCTGTGCTGGTTTTTATCATCATCTTAATGATACGATACAAGGTTTACAGCCAACAGGGGGCAGGCCACGGAAAAGCAGCCATTGCGGCAACTGCGCCAAGGCCACAGAGCAATGGACAAGGAGGAGGCGGACAGGTCCAAGTCCTCTCTCGCTCTGCCTCAAAAATGACTGACAGTCAAGACGACCAAGTGCTAGCACCATCCCGGGCAATGTCGCCTAGCAACACCCTGAGAGACACTGTGGCACTGGTTGAGGAGGAGAGCAGTGGACGGAGCATAATGACAAGGACGGACTCCCTGGCCAATGAGGAGATGCTCTCGCCCACCAAGGCCCGCTTCTCCTCCAGGGTTGCCATTGAGATGAAAAGCAGACCACCATCTGTCGCCAAGGAGCTCACCTCTCCCAAGGAACTGGCAGGTAGTAGAGAGACAGACAGGGAGGAAGAGATAGCGGAGGCAAGCAGCATAGCATGGATGAAGCATTTCAGAGAGGTGCAAAGAAAGGCAAAAAGAAGTTGACGAATAAAGAGCAAGGGAGAACACGGGAGAACAAAAAGATACAGACAAACAGAAGGAGACTGAGGATGAGACACAGACTATGTGCAATTTAGGGTGTGAAATTGAGCGAGATAATAAGGGAGAGTGGAACAGTGAGAAACTGAGTGAGTATGAACGAGAGAACGGATAAGGGAGATGCCATTCCTGTGGAGTGGTAAGACAGTAAGAGAGACAGAGGGTGAGACACATGCTCAACCTTCCTACAGTAGTGATTTTAACCTCTGAACTCACTGATTTTTGTTTTCTGCTCTTGCCAATTACCAGGCTTCATTTCTGATAAAGGAAAGACGGCGCATGCAACTCTAAGGTTTCAAAGCAATTAGGAGGTTAAAGACACTACCGAGTTTATTTAGTCTGCCCAAGTGTGTTGTGTGTGATGCCGTGACTTGCTGCTAGAAACTGCAAATTTTGTGCCCTTTTTCCAATCGCCCATCACACCATAGCTAACCTTTTTTGTAGTTAAAGTTCCTTGTGTGTCCTCCATTAGAGTGCTAGAAAGTATAATTTAAGCATCCTGAGAAAGCTTGTTTTTCCATTAAATATAACACAACAAGAGCAGTTAAGAGTGAAAAAGTTCAGTAAAAAAATAAAGGCTATTGAAGGTTGGTTGGAATTCAACAACAGAGTGGAAGAAATCCAAGATCTTCATCCCATTTATTGAAAGTTAAAATGTCCAGTGTCTTGAGGAAGTTAAGATTTTTTTTGGTACAACAAACATTTGTTACACAGTCTAAAAGACCCTGTAAAATCTCCGGAGGGCTTTACAAAGCTTCATGCATTGCATATTAGCTTAAGTGCTCCGATGTGTGTCTATAAAAAAAATACATAAATGAAATAAGAGTAAGTTAACAACTATATATTTTGTAACAACTGTAAGCTATTCAGGCACTCTCTTCATAAAGTTAAACATTTACTGCAGTATATGTATGAGTGTTTACACAGCTGTATGCACCCAGTTCAGATTTTGCCCCCGAGGGTGCTCTCCAAGCAGTGTAAATCCAAGCAACTTGCTTTAGAGTCAGAAAGAGTGTAATGGATCCCCTCTAGGGGTAACAAAACAGAATCCCGTATAATTTAGAGGGAATTTAAATACATAATGCACAAGGCAACTGATGCAATCTCAACTATTATTAATGTATATATTGCAGAATAAGAAATTGTAAGAAGATAGGACTGTGGTGGTGGAGGGAGAAATCAGTACAACCGGTAAAAGCAGTATGTTTAGGGTACGAGGCATACCAGTAATGGCAGTAGGCAGCACAAGCACTCAGCATAAGCCAGGAGACGTAATGTTTATACAGCACTTTTATAAATATCTTCAGAATGATTAACAATGTTAAATACACAGGCAAATACTCAGAAAAAGAAAGGTAGGAAAACATTAATAAAATAACACCCAAAGAGACCCAGATGGCTTTGGACAATTGAGTCAAGATTCATGATGAAAACTTGCCTCTCTGACACCTAAAAAATTTTAAAGACCAAGTCTGTGCTGTTACTAAAGACTCATTTCTGAAGATGTTCCAGTGAGTGTAAATGACAGGCTGAAGTTGAGCACAGACAAAACTCAATTTGTTGTACCGAAATTGGTTAATTTCCAGCTTCAGAACTATTAGGACTATTTGAGCTTCAGGCTTCCATTCACTGTCTCTTGATCTCTTGCCTCTGTCTGTTCATGGATCAGCGTCTTGTGCCAGCTTGAATAAAGTATTTTGAGTTTCTACAGCGATGGCTACTGGCATACTGACAGAAAGTGGCTGTTGGAAAACTGGCGGACAGTTGGCAAGATACTGAGAAAGATAGACATTTTTTCTTGTAATAAATTATTTAGGAATGTCATTGTACATTCACAGTATCATTGCGATAGTGCAAAAAGCAATATTTATAGTATCCTTATGCCTTAACAAGCAAGATACTGATGGAAAATTGCTTTTATTTAACTCAGTCACTGCAAGCAAAGGCTATTAGATAGAAACCTACTTTTTAATGTAATCAGGCCCAACTTCTCTTGATCCAAACTTTTGAATTGACTTGCACGTGCTCACAAACGTCGCTTGAAATGCTCAATAGTGCTATAATAATAGGAATCTACGAGACCATTTGAATTTCCCTTTTGGGTAGATTTTCCCTGTACTAAGCCCATGCCAGTGCACTTCCCATTTAACACTAATCCACTCAGGAAATTGGGGTTTCATTTGAACGAATAAATGGAGACAACATTTCACATGAGTAGCTTAAACACCTGAGTCAAAATACTTTATCAGCGGCTGATATATCAATCAATTGGCCTCTGTGAGTGGGATGAAATGAGGTGTCATTGAGCCTCACGTTGCAGGCAGGGAGGAGATGAGAGCTGGATCGGTTGTCAGTTTCACATTTAGAACGCAATTAAATGTGCTGGACATTGCTCATATTACACTCTCTAATTATTGTATTAAAGAAGAGTTGTAAAGATTTGTGATGGTGTCAGGTGCTGCACTAACTAACAGGCTACCTTGGATGTTAATTGGCTTAAGATGTACTAAAACAAGTCGTTTTCCAGTTGTTTTTCTCACCTCTGAAACTACATGAGGGAAAGCTTGTGTAGTTGTAGTTCAGCAATTGTTCTGAGAGGGTTGATGGCCAAATTGGAGTTACGCAAGAGAAGGGCTGGGGAGTGCTCATTAGGGCTCTAACAGGACAGAATTTTGCTGTGATGAAGAACTTGCTCGAATTTTACTTTGTTGCAGCACTGAGGTGTCACCATATGCACAAACTCAATCATTCCCCCTATAGGCTTAATTAACAGCTCTAACCTCATCTCAGCCTTAACTGACTGAAGTGTCACTTTACCCAGGAAGAAAAAAATAGCGCTTGCCCTCATTTTGATTCCAGGATCACTGGCACTTTGAGGGCAACCTACAGTGTGGGATAACACTCGTGTTTGTACATAGGCTGTTGGGGCTTCTCAGGGTGTAGCTGTGTCAGTGATGTGTTTCACTGGTTGCTGCATTGCAGAGAAAGGCAACATTGATCTGATCAGAGAGAGCCGCAGTGAGTCAGAGCGCCTGAGGAATAGAGTAACTGACAGATATACAGAGAGAGCCCATTAAAGGCTTCCAGTTGTCAAAAATGTGACCCAACATGAAAAAATAGGCACATTGTAGCTGAAAGTTTTCCTTTTCTTTGTTTGGTTTTTGTAGACTATTTTCACATTCATAGGTATGATATGGATACAAAATTTAGAAATTTGATTTTTTTTTCTAAGTTTAAATGTCATTGATAAATATTATTTTTAATTGGGATTTTTTTTCCCTTTTTGCCTCAATTTATGAATAGGTTAATATTTTTTCAAGTCTAACTTAATGTAGTGCTGACATGCCCACTCAAGGCTCATACTTAAAGAGGTGTTGGTTTCTGTTATAATTCCTACTGGTGCTAAAGTGATCTAGTCCATTGTGAGAAATAGCAGAATTCCACATTCCTCATTTTGCAAATATGCATTTTAGTTCCAGTTAAACTGAAATTAATATGAGTTTTCCCCAGTTTAATTTACAGAAATGAAGTGGATATTTTCTGAAGTTGGTCTTTCTTAAGCACAAAGTTCTTGATCTGGCTAACTCAGACTGCTGAACTTAATATTTGTAGAGTCACATTTTTTTGCACAGAAAGAGGACTTTGGATTTTGTCCCCCATCCTTTCACAGTACAGTCGCACTAGAAGGGAATCACTCGAGGGCCCATGTGGCAGGATACAGCAACCAACTCGTACGTATAAGAACACTGAGAACACTAAGACTGACTTGAAAAAAATCTCAACCTATCCCTTAATTACAAATCAATTAATTTTCAATCAGGATTAGCAGCAATTATATGCATGATACAAACATATTATGATTATGTCAAGCAAAGTACTATTAATTCAAGAACAACCAACCAAACACTCAATGTGCAATGTATTAATCACATTGTGGGGCAAAAAAGTCATATTTTGGGGGAAAAACCATCCCCACAGGGTAAACCATTCATTTTAAGTGGTTAAGACTTACATTTAGCTTAAGTTTAGGGCAAGCCTCCAGGTTATTAATGCACAATACAATAAAATGTCGTCACATGTGACAAAAACAATTGATGTGCGTGTGCTTGTAAGCTCAGGGCCAACCAGCAAAACCCTGCAGGTCTGTGCATACATTTGTGTGTTGCTGTGTACAAGGTTTTACTTCCTTGAGCCAGTGCACGTTCCCACAAGGTTAGGCAGCTTAGAAAAATAGTCCAGGATAACACAAAAATGTGTGTGATTTTGTGTGAAGTACAAGTGTGTGTTCTCCCCATGGCCAATCTATGACCCTGTAGCCTGTCTGTCCTTCGTGTATTTTAATCTATCATCACTCCTTTCAGTGTCGTCCCATATGCCCAGCCTCATTCTTCACCGGCGTCTGTCTCTCCAAATTCATCTCTCCGAAATTCCCTCTCTCTTCCCATCCTGCTGCGTTTCTCAAGCTCTCTCAGTCCCTTTCTCCAGTCTTTCTTCTTTACCCACTTTCTGACTATCATGCTGTTTTGCTTCCTCTCTCCCCCATTTTTTCTCTACTGCTTAGCTGTATCTATGTCAGTGTTTTTCCTCTGTTTATTGTTTCTCTCCATGTCTCTCTCACTCTTTTGCTGCTCCTGGCTCTGTTCCCTTCTCTCTTTCTCCATTTCCCTCCTCTCTCTCTCTCTCTATCTCTGGGACACCTCCAGCAGCAGACGACAGGCGGCCTCGTAGTGTCGAATGGAGAGACTTTAAGATCTGATGGTCTCTTGGCCTCACAAAGAGATTGCTGCACACAATGAGTAAAGACTGGCACTAAACACTAAGAACTCCCTGAATGTTTTTTCCTATAGTACTCCCGCAATTTCTCCCTTCCTGTCACCCTGTGTCACCTGTCTGTCCCTACTGCAGCCTCACTCCTGTGTAACATGTTGCCATCTGACTCCTTTTGGGGGTTTCTTGTTTTCTGGTCAGGTCAGTTCACACAAATAACAAAACATTTTTTTTGTTATTTTCCTCTATTTGTGCTGAGGTTTTGAGATATCCATCCCTGAGATTCCTGCCTTTACCCTTATACAATGAAGTAAAATGGAACTTCATCTGTGGTGCTCATAGCATAAAAAAATTACCAGAGCTGCAACAATTAGTTGATTAAACATTTAACTGATGAATCAATTGATCTTCATTTTTGAAGTAAAAATGTCAACCATTCCCCAGTTTCAGCATCTCAAATGAAAAGATTTGCTGCTTTCCCTTCCCATATAAGACAGTAAACTGAATATCTCTGAGTTTCGGACTGTTGGTCACATAAAACAAACAATCTGAATGTGTCTCCATTGGCTCTGAGAAAGAATGAATCATCACCTGATTAATTAATGATGCAACAAAAAAAAAAATTGGAGCACTGATGAAGTCTCTCAAAGTGAACGTTTTTCATTGAAATCACTGCATACTGAAGAAAAGGTTCCTATGAAAACTGTTGTGGTATTCTCAGGATTGAGCAGAGTAATACGAACTCTGATTCTAAAAGAAAGGTGGATTTCTGCAGTTTGTCTATGAGCAACACAAGCAATTCCCTTCAACTTTATTATTTTGGAGTTGACACAGGGATTTCAGAGATGATAATCTCAAAATCTGGGCCCATTATACCCACTGTATGACAGAACTATCTGCATGTTTAGATACCACTAGAGGAAGTGACGTTTGTAATGTGGGTGGACCTGATCCTTTAATTTCCTTTATTTCCATCTTGCAGTCTGTTTCATTTGTCCGTGAAAATTTACTTTTTTTCTTCTCCTGTTTTCTGGTCACCTTTCTATCTGTAGTGATACCGATTGATTGTATAGTTCTGACTCTTTCATCTGAGGTCTGCCTTCTTATTTCTATTATTCACTTGTTTTCTTTTTTCTTTTTTAACAATACCTGTCTTTTTGTTCTTTTTCCTCTAATATAACCTGACTTGTTTTCCCCCATCTTTTTGTCCTTTTTTTCTTGATTATCCTAATTGTATTCCTTTTCAATACCCCTTCTCTCGCCTCTCTCGTCCCTACCTTCCCTTCGTCTACTTTCTGCTGGCATATCCTCTTTCTCTAATGTTTCATTTGTATATACCATTTCTAACCCGTATTATGTCTCCTTCCTCTCCCTGTCTGTTTTTAATTTACAGTACCTTTGCCTATCTAGTTATTTGCGTTATTTCTTATGTCCTTTCTATCCATCTCTTCACAACTCACTCTGCGAACCTTCTCCTCTCTCCTCGCTGCACCCCCCACCCCATCTCCTTCATCCATCTGCATGGTACAAAGTGATGGAGGAGAAGAGTGGAGAGGAAAGGAGGATGATGGAGGAGAAGACAGTGGAGATGTGCAGTGGTTGTGATGGATGAATACAGGCCGAGGCATTAAGAAGACTGTGCTTCATTCTTAAACTGACACAATGAGCACTGGCTGTACATGAACGCAGTTAAGAAATATTCCTTCTGACAAATACAGTTAAGAAATGCCCTCCTGACAAACATACAAATTACAAGTAACAGCTGCGGCAATATACTGACACAACTAGTACAGCTTCATCACTATACAGCAGATACACTCTTAAGCAGCTCTCACAAAGGAAAAAAAAAAAACTGATGCTAAGACGTTACAAAGTTAAGAAATGGAATTGAATTTTTCTATAGGACATTTGAAAACCTTTTTGCTATATAAAAAGAAACCTTTATAAAAACTTAATGCTTTCAGTGGCATTTGGATATGAAGCCAGACATGTCATTGCATCTTTTAAACCTCAAAAAAGAAAGAAAAAAAACCCTGACTAAACAAGCTGAACATTCTGAATTGTGAGCCACTTCTTTTTCATTTGCTTGGCTTCAAGACAAGACTGATGTTACCACAAAAAGGCTTGGCTTCAAGACAAGACTGATGTTACCACAAAGTCAGGAAAAAAAACCCATTACACCTTTACTTCCTACAGTTTCATCTTGTTTAATTTTGTTCTGTTTTCCCTTGGGAGGTAATATAGTCAGAAAAAAATACAAAGGTTTTCTCTGTGAATATTAGCTTTTCTCTAACTTTTCAGTCAAGAGAGAACTCATGAAAACAAATGAAACAGTCTCCTCAGAGAATTTTAAAAATCAAGCCTGTGGGTAGGATCAAGTCTAGTTCAACTAGAGACACTAAACAACAGAAGTTAAACCTCCTTAAAGATTTATTATGTCTTGATTATTATATTCTTAATACTGTCCTAACAGGTGTATCTCAGATGTCACAGGTGTTAAATTGTGTCTTCTAGATCTCTTCTGCTCAACATTTTGTTGCCAGAACCTTGGTTTTCTATCCTTTTGTCAGATCCCTGATTTTTCTTTTTTTGACATCCCCGTTCCAAATATTCCCTTTTAGAACATAGGTGATGCCCCTGCTGCCCTTTCCCTTAATGTCATTTCCCTTGTAGTCTTATGCAGTATTTTTGCTGTTCTATTTTCAAACCTGTGTGTTCTTGCTTTCCTGTTTCCTAGAGCCCTGATGTTGCTGTTCTGAGTGGCAGATGTGGAGAATGATGAAAGCTGGTGAAAACTCTGAAGAAAAAAAAAAAAAAGGCCCTACAGCTCCTGTCCCAATATCTCCCATTTACTGTACCCATTACTTTGTTTCCACGAATATCATTGGGTTATAGACCTGTACTGTCTGGTTTACTTTAAACTGCTTATCCTGGTTCTCATGTCTAAAATGGACAGCCAATCGTATGAAGGCCCGGTGTCTGCTTGGCTGACGATTGGCCAGTTAATGCGTGTGTCTTTATGATCACTTTTAAAA
Source organism: Xiphias gladius (assembly GCF_016859285.1). Taxonomy (NCBI): domain Eukaryota; kingdom Metazoa; phylum Chordata; class Actinopteri; order Istiophoriformes; family Xiphiidae; genus Xiphias; species Xiphias gladius. The sequence continues at coordinate 13,575,770 of NC_053406.1, read as the reverse complement.
GGAGCGGCACTCGTTAAATGCTGAATTTTCCACTTTGAAACATCTGGATCAGTGTGGAAATTGATAAAGTGGGTATAGGATAACATAAAGAGGCATATAGGTATGTCTCAAAACAACAACAAAAAAACAAAACAAACAAAAAAAAATGGACAGAAAATATGACTGAACTTCTCACCACCTGGAGCAGCATCAACATGCACGGACAGATACTGAGTGGATGGTAGAAAACAGACTGTAAATGAGTGTCTAACCAGTAGAAACTGGATACCTAGATAAAACACTGGACCTGGAAATACAAAATGGTAGACTGCACGGAAAGAAAGGGAATAAAATTATACAGGAAAGTGTCTGGATGCGTCGGGTTTTGGATATTAACAGATGTAAAACAATAATGGCTCACTATGTCTGCAACTAATCATAAGGGACTCTTAACACGACTGGTTCTAAGTGGCTCCACTTTATTAATCCATGAGGAACAATGCAATTCTGCTGAACTGAGCTGAGCTAAGCCGATCCCAGCTGGGTTGAACTGGAGCTGGATCTTAACCATGTTATTTCTCAATCGAAAGTCTCTGGAAGGCGCATACAGTATATGAGGAAACCTGAAGTGAACTGGTTTGACTTGGACAGAACTGAACAACCCCGGACCCTTTGAAGCCTGACCTGGAGTTGTACACTGGTAATGGATTAAGACTGCGCAGTGGTCTGAGGAAGACTAAACCGGACCAGACCAGACAGGCCTGTTACCTATTGGTCTAGCCTGTGTACTCCTCTGCTCTGGTCCATTATCTACTGCTTTCCACTGGATGTGACCGGTGAGGACCTTAACCAGCCTCTCTCCCATGTCTCCAGCCCCACTTAAACAGGTGAGTAATCTGCTGATTAGCTCATTAACCTAATCAAAAAAGCAGCCAAATGAGAAGTTCTCTCACCCAAAGACACGGGCTCACTAATTAGTGAGACATACGGTAACACACAGGCAGTCACCTTGGCCATCCACCAATTCTGGGTCCTGCCCCATGGTTTAAAACATTCTTACACTCTGCAGTGTCTCCTCCTGCCGAGAGTGGTGTGTAACCTAATGAGGGCAGCACTTTAACGAGCGCCATCTAATTGTTGTCAGGTAGACTATCAGAGAGCCACCCTGGCTAAATGATCTGCTTCGTTACTACTCTCCACTGACTATATGAAAACAGGTGACAGGAAATGACCCCCCCCCTCCGGTTTGTTTCTTGCTCTTTTAGTGTCTGAGTAACTCCTTGCAGTATTTCATACATTTCATCTCTCTCTCTTTCCCTCTCTGTCCATCAGATGTCTCTTGGTTTTTTTTCCTGCCTGCCTCAGGCAGTGATTGAATACTGGTGGAGAATATAATATGCTAGAAGAGGATGTGGTCATGAGCTAACACCACAGCCTCAGGGATGAACTCTGTACAAGCAGGGGTCAGCAATATCTCTTTAGTCATGGACAGAAACTGATGTCTGATGCTGGAGACATTTTCATCCACAGAATGAAATTACACTTTTATCAGAGGTAATCAATAGCATATTCTGTTAAGTGGTCAAATTTCAGAAACTTAGCTCCTCATGGATGGAGAACTGCTGAAATCTATTCCAAAAAAAATAGATGTCCCATTACTACATGGAAGTGGGTGGAAATGAAAAACCAGCACCGCAGAGTTTTTTTGAACGGTCACACACCTCGGATCCTCCCATCAAATGAAACGGTTTCTCTCCCCAAATTATAGACCATTTACAATTTGAATTGCCCCTTGTCATGTTATGTTCCTGGTACCCATAGTGTTCAAACAGGTATTAATCAAACAACAATTCCAGTGCGCTCTACTGAGAATAAATGGACGAACTGTCTCAATAACTTGCTTATTAAGGATTCCTACAAAGTTCATTCTAATGCAATTACTGTATTCACAAAACTATAATATGCTTTTAAGATTCTGGTATAATTACCATGAAATACAATTATCATTCATTACTCTCATTTAGGGCTGTTCGCCTTACTTGTCAACAAACAATAATTTCCTCCGATAGCGGTTCTGATTAGCACAAAACCTGAGTGATGATTCATTTTCTATTTCCATTATGATTTTGAATTTACTTAATGTTACAAAAAAAATGAACTTACTTACTGTTCAGAGATAATTGATTTTTCTTTTAACTTAGAATGAGAATGTACTAAGGTGAGAAACATAACAAGTCTGTTCTGTGGGTTCAACAGATCTCCACATTACCTCCTGTCCCAAGCAAATAAAACTTACAAACATACAACATAAGAAAGTATAGAAAGTTTTATCATTTTAGATTTTTTTTAGTTGGTAATTTCATGGACAGCATCCTACTATACTAGTAGCAACTCTAACATTCAAAGGGCAAGTTAAAGAGTGATAAAACTGTGATTTTGTCTTGTTTTGACTAGACAGTGCACCAAAGATGTTATTTCTCCAGTAAGTGATGGTTACAAGATAACTACACGGTGTTGCGGGGATAAACAGTGATGATAACTGTATACAGATTTAACTTGGATTTCAATACACTAAGTTACGCAAACACTTTCTTTGTTTTTTCAGTAATAATAGCAACATATTACTCAGTCTTCTTGATCCTGTACAAAGACACAAGGACCAGAGTGGCTGTTAAGGGCACTTTTAACATATACCCTTTTAATAACAACATTAGCATGTATATGCAGGTTTTTAAGACTCAAGTAAACCCGCTAAAAAAAAGGTGATTGACTCCTTTTCCATTGCATTCCATTCCATTCAACATCACAAACGCACCGGAAAACAGGGTTAGTAAACAGTAGAAAGCAGCTTGGAGGCCAGTGACTATGTTACGATAGTTACTTTTTTATATCTTTTACTTCAGTCTCTTCAAACTCAACGCCGACTGAATGATGTTTGAGCCATGCTTGATCGGAGACGTGTGGACGGATTTGTGACTGAGATTGCACATAGACTGTGGAAATCAATAAATGTTCCTGGCATAAATTTCCATCACTGCCAACCAGAGCTGGAGCCAATAAGTACTTATAACTACTGCAGAGCCATTTGACCTGAGAATGAATGACAATTGCACCCTTGCCCACTGAAGACAAAAGCCTGATGTTAGTGGGTGTGAAAAGGGGCTATAGTTACCTCTGGTTTGCACCTATGAATGTGCAACAGTGCAACACACACACACACGAACACACAAACACACACTAGTATGAGTATGAGTATGATTGCACATGTCACACACTATAAGGTGTTTACACAAACAAACATTTCCTCTCTCTTATGTTGCTGGTGATTGTTTGAGCCATCTTGTCGAATTCTTACATGTGCGCAGACACACAGCAGAGAGAGCGAGAGAGATAACATGAAACAAGTACACAAACTAAAAGCATGATATAAAAATAGATCCCATATGAAGAAAATAGCTCTGTATAGTGCACTCAGTTGTGCTCAAAAGTCAAAGGAATATTCCTATCTATCTTCTACCTTTATCTTAGTCATTAGATTCTCTGGTTGCAGTTGTTGTTTTCATTCACATAAAAAGTTTAGATGGATCGTACGCTGTTTTTTTTAATTTTTTGACTGAGCGACAAGACTCTTACTCCACATCACAAAATGATGGTATATTTTGTTGGAGGGGGTAAGAGGCAATAAGAGAACAGGTGGAAAAAACATTTGGTTTCTGTCATCTGTGCTGTTACGAACAATATGCTTGTCAAATCAAGGAGAAATTCATTCAATTCCAACTTTTTAGAAAAGTTAGAAATGTTAGACTCATCTGCACTGTAAAATTTTTCAAACCCTGCCCTATCAGGGCAGGTTACTCTAATACAACATTTTATTCTGTTTGCATCATATGTATCCATACGGGAAAACACGTCAAAAATAAGTAATCTCCAGAAATAAATCCCTCTCTTTTTCTCAGTAATATAAGCCGAGGAACCTTGCTAGATGCTAGATGCAAGGTTCCTCCTTCATCATCGTCACCGTAGTGACGATGATGAATGAATGAAACATGCTGCTCACTCCTCCCTGACACTGTTCATTCCTCTTTCCTCCTCCTTTTCTGTGGTCAAGTGTAGTGGTCATCAAGGTACAATAAGAGCTTATTATCTTGTCTGAATTATAATTAGAATTTATTAAAGTTTCAGTTAGTATGATCCTTTTGTACTGTCTAGGCTCTGGAGGGAAAACACTTGAAGGAATGGTTTGACTTTTTGGAAAATGCACTTATCCACTGTCTTGCTGAGAGTTAGATAAGAAGATTAATACAACACTCATATTTGTTTGTCATGTTTGTTAAATATGCAGCTACAGCCAGCAGCTGGTTAGCTTAGCTTATCATGTGACAGGAAACAGGGGGGAACAGGTAGTCTGGCTCGGTCCAACGGTAACAAAACATCCTACCATCTCACTAATTAACACATTATATCTCATTAGTTTAATTCATACACAAACACAAATGTAAAAATGTCAACTTGGCATTCTCCAGAGGCTAAGTGTTGGACTATTTTCTTCGCCAGGCCCAGGAATTCACTGCCAAGATAACTGTTTCCCTGTATAAGGTCTTTACGCTAAGATCAACTAACCAGCTGCTGGCTGTAGCATTATAAATTTAACTGGCAAATATGAGACTGGTATATGCATATTTCTCCTCATTTAAGAGAGTAAAAATGTGCTAGTTCAAACAAAGTTGAACTGAAAAGTAATTCATGCAACCTATACAGCCTAATGCCACTGTAATCCGCGCAGGTCTGGAATTATCCTGGAAAGTATGAGCCTCTGGTAGGTCAACAGGATAGCAACAGGTCAAGCTGAGAGTGAATTTTAAGATCGCCATCTGCTGGACCACAAAGTAAACTAGTTTACGCAGTCTGTTGCAGTTAAACAATGCATGTGAACAGTAACATGGTCTTGTTCCACTTGATGTAACAGTTTCCACCAGTGGCCATTTTGCAGCAGCAACCACTGGGTTACAGAGGCTAAAACGTCACAGTGAGCAACACATAGACTGTGACTTTTATTACAACCTTAATGTAGGGGAGAGGCAGTGTGCGTGCCAAACTAGTACTTCATTTCAAGCTGCATGTCACATCTGGTGGCTGATACGGGAGTGATGTAGCTAGACATAGACATGCATACATTAACGCATTTGTAAAAAACTGTCTATACAAATGTAGCTCAGACACACACACAAGCAATTACATTTAAATATTATCTGTATTTAAGTGAAAGTCCTAAAAAGTACTGAGTTCTTCGACACATCACATCTAGATCCTGCACTCATGACACGACTTTCCAGCTGTGTGAGTGAGAGAAGATTCAAAAGAAGAAAAGGGGAAAACACATGTGGAGCCTATATGGAAAGAGAGAGTGCATCTCCCTGCAGTATAAATGCGTGTGTGTGTGTGTCTGTCTGTGTGTGTGCACCCTATTGTTGGCTGACCTGTAGTGATATAAGAAGAGTGTCCAACAAGTGCATGACAAGGTGAATAATGGCTGTGGTAACAGGGTAAAGAGAAAGAAAAAAAAAGGGATGGGAAGAGAAGATAAAAGTGAAAATGAGGTGTAGAGGGACGCAGGAAGCAGGGAGAATAAGAGAAAACTGAAGGAAGGATGGATGGAACAGGTTCAGATGCAAATGTACTACGAGGCGGGGGGAGAGGAAAAAAGTGAGAATATGGGGAAGAAATGATAAAAATAGATTAAACAAGGAAGTGAAAGGAACAGGGGAGGGGTAGGGCTCAGTGAGATATTTCAAAATTTGCATATATGTGCTTGTTCAGTGTAGGCTGACATGGTCTTCTGGTATGTAAGGATGCCCCAGCGATGATCTTATCATGCCAATATGGCTTCTTGAATTTAACTGTTAGGGAGAAGAGCAAAATAGGGGAGAGAGGCCGTACAAGATAAGCAGCTTTATAAATAAGAGGACGTAGAAGAGAAAGGGAAAAAGACAAGAATTAAAAAGGAGGAAGAGGAGAACGAGGAGATGAGATGTGAAGACAGCGGGCAAGAGTGAGGAAGGAGGTGGAGAGGTAGAAGAAAAGGAATAGAGGGGAAAACAGAAGGAGAAGAGTGAGATATGGGATGTGTGGAGGACTCCTCAGTGTGTTTTGAGGTCCAGATGTATTTGGCTGGGAGGTGTCTTTGGTCCCTCACAAGGAAAACATGTTACAATGAATAACAGATGACACAACACATACACACAAACAAATTACAGGTTTTTTTAGTTTTCATAACAGGGTTATACAGTCAATAGCCTTAATAGTTATATACCACTTCAATGCAGATGTGCTCATCAGAACGAATAAGACAACACAGAAACTTTTCATGGAGGCATTCAGTGACCTCCCATTGATGCATGTATGTTTATGAGGACAGTATGAATTTATTGAGAACGTTTTAATGCTTCAGCATGAATGAGTGCGTCCCTCTTTCAAATCTATACAGCGGATGGATTCATGTGTCAGTCATGCTAAAGAGTTGACATTTCTGCCAGCTGCCCGCCCAGGAAAAGCATCTGGAAAGCTGTGAATACTCATCTACCCTAAAACAATCATGGGGAAAAAAAATGCAGCTGTGTTTGGCAATATTGTTCAGCAAATTTTTAGCCTTGGACTATAGAATTTTAAAAGCCAGTGTTTTGTATGGAAACAATTAAACACCAATGGGATTTGCTCTGCAAAAGATCTTTCTCTCAGTGTCAGTTATTGAAGGTCAGTGGCACAGCATATTGAGCTGGTTAAAAGCACTGCTGTTGTTTTGTGTATTCAATAAAAGTCTACAGCCCCACACCCTTATATCATCAAACAGAGTGATTTCGAATATCAATTTTAATGCAAAAACAAAAACATTAACAGCGATGATTTTACTCTTACATGACACCCAATTTGGAATATTACTTAAGCGTACCAATGCTTTTACACTGCTCTCAGTAAATCTACATAATATCTTAATCATAAAACTAATACTTTAATGATGAAACACGGGTGAATTTACTGGTGGTTTTTCTTCTTCAATTATAGCACATCTGTTAGACACATGAAGACCTCAGCACTGAAACTGATTTAAACCTCGGCTTTAGGACAGAAGAATAATCGTGAATAGGCACTGAGAGCGTGTGATGCAGTGTTTCTATTTATAACTATGTTAAAATTTAAACACGATAGCAACCGAAACTGGCTGACATTTAGTGATACACAGACTTGTAAAAGTCACTCGTGTTGCAAGTCAGAATAGTGTGTGTGTGTGTGTGTGTGTGTGTGTGTGTGTGTGTGTGTGTGTGTGTGTGTGTGTGTGTGTGTGTTTGTGTGTGTGTGTGTGTGTGTGGTGAGCTATTATTGAATATCAAAGATTTACCAGCTTTACCTGAATCTGATCAGCAGCACAGAATTGGCACTGTTCGATGCATGGTACACCTTCAGGATACAGATGCAAACAAATGAGAAAAAAAAAAAAAAAAAAAAAAAAAAGAAAAGGAACAAAGGGGGTAGCACTATTCAGCAGGTAACAAAATGACACAATAACTATAGACATTTACATATAAATAGCTACAGTTGTGTTTTCCCAATACTATCTGTAAACTGTATTTCAGGGATGAAAATTTGCAAGGTTGTAATTGCACAGTGCAGTAGTGTACTTTCCAACAGGGACCCAGTATACAGAGTAGTGATTAAAGTGAGTAAAAGGTACGTTTAATCCCAAGCATTTCCACACACAGTTTCAATAATGTTCACAGTTTTACCGGATATTTGTCACCTTTTAAAGTCTCATAATTAAATCCTACTTTTAAGGTGCTTTTTATGCCTCAGTGCCTTACAAGTGACACGTAATGTAGTGTATGGCAGTGCAAGCATTCAAACAACTTTCGACTGGAGGGACTTGGAGTTAGCACCATTCCATTTATGTCTCTCAGCAGAGACTAATTTCCCTTTGCAGGCAGGAAAGTAAATAGGACTGTTGTTGGATTAAAATCTTGTGCAGGTTTATGGTTTTAGCTTCAAATCGCCCTTCGGCTGTTATATTGGCAGCTTTACACTGAAAATGCTGATGCAGTATATTTGTATTGGGAGAGAATGAGATGACGTGTGATTGAATAGGGCCGAATTTGGAGTCTTTTTCGTTGTTATAAACATAATGTGCTTTGTAATGCCCAATCGGTTTACTGGCGGATTCAAAGCTTTACACAAATAATGTTGTCAGGGCTAACAGAGCGAAGGTTAGTATTGAGAAACAAGGTTTTGCTTTAAAATGTTGGGCTGAACAAAGCCCTGGAGTCAGTGGGTTTTGGTCGGGTTTTTTTGTTTTTTGTTTTTTATTGTTGCTGCTAAATGCTCCCTTTATTACAGTGTTGTGTTGCCATGAAAGGTTAGGCTTGGCATCTTGTTTTTCTTGTTTAGACTGGGTTATAGAAAGAGGTTTCTTGGTTTATTTTGTCAATACATGGTAAAAGTTTGTTTTGCATTAAATATTAGATTTGACACTATAAGTTTTCTAGGGGATTCCTTTTTGGTAGTTTGCATCTGTTCAACTATAAATGCAGCAGCTTGGACTAACCGCTAAATGCCTTTCTACTTTACATTTCAAATAATGTATCAGCTGCTTTAAATAAAACAAAAATGCACATGGGAATGCCATATAATGCTAAACAATGCTTTATTCTGGCCATATACCCTTGGGATTGCCATTTGAGATGTAGATCTTTGCTAAAGTTTAGCTATGAAACCACGTTGGTGTCATTTTATCCGTGTCCAGACAGAACTAGATGTCTTTTAAGTGATCATTAGTGGAAGTTCAGGTATGATTAAAATATACAGGTATGTCAGATGAAATTGTGGTTCACATTAATGTGTAGGCAGTAATCAGAGAGTGCTTTCCTGTCTCTTTGTCATTACAATTCATGTAAATATTGGAGTGTATTAGGATGGGCTGGTAGTGGTTTAATCACCTGGACCAACACTTAATGGAATTCATGTTCATTTTACAGAGAGGAAGAAGAGTGCATATCTCAAAGGACATTATCCGTTGGTTCAAACCTATTGGATCTAGTTTACGTGTAAGGACTGATCTGACATGCTACAACAACATCACAATCCAGCACTGTGTGTAACATTGAAAGGTGAAAGAAGTGTGTGTGTGTGTGGGGGGGGGCTATAGGGAACAATGCCTAATTAATTGTTGTGAATCAGTTATTAAATAAGGCCAGTTTCCACAGTTGATAACCTGTCTCACCATAAAAGAAAAAAACCTGCTCATGGCTATGGCAGCTTTGACAGACGGTGGTACTTGTCTCCTTTAAATGTGATCTACAAGGAATCTGTGCTTGATGATTTGCTAACACAGCTAACATTGCATTGTGTTGAAGCAAGCTGAGCCAAGTTCATCCTGTGATTTTTTTTTTTTTTTGGTTGGAGCACTCTGGGTTGGCACTGGCCACTGTGCCAGTGCAACAGTCTCATTAAATCAATAAGGGGACTGCAATTTTTTCCATGCAACACTAAGGCCGTGTTCAGACAGACTTTTACTCTGCTTAAAAAAAAAACCCAGCCCTTGTCATACGTTTGGTAGGGGGAAGTGTGCAACTGTTCCTGCAACGCAACGTGACCTCATCCAGCCGGGTGCTGCACTGGCCATTCATGTACATGCAAAGCGTGCATTCCTGGTATATGTTTACCTGAAGATAGTCACAACAAAAAATAAAACAGTTAACCACCGTTAACCCTGAACCTTCCAGAGTGGTAAAATCATGTCTGAGTATCACAAACCTCTATGCTGTGTTTTGTCATCTAATAAGTGTTTAAACACAATAATGTGTTCCTGGACATCCCAATTATAAATATATTACACTGGTACAAAACACCCCCACCGACATAACCCCCTGTAAAATTTTTAATGGGCAAATGTCCATGTGAATACAGCCTGGTCTGAAATGGCCAAGAAGCATTGTTTACACAGTTCAAGTATGATTTTTGCACCATCCAACCGCACTTTTTGGTAGAGAGGCGCAGATGAAGTTGTGTTTACAATTAAATTTTAGTGATCATTTTGGCATGAAAATACGCTAGCACTCTAGCTGTGGAGGAATTTTTATTGCAAATATAAGCGCACAGATGTTTTCGTTAATTTTGAATTACAAAGACACACACACACACACACACACACACACACACACACACACACACACACACACACACACACACATTGATATGGCTCAAAACTGGACCCTTAGTTGTATTAATGAAGAGACTGTGATGGCATAGATTAATGAATGACTGTTACCAACAATCATCTACATGTGCTGGTATAATGTAGTAAAGACTCCTTTCCTTTTCAGAGGTGATGAATAGCAGAGAACAATACCCCAAGTACAATTTCCTATGGTTAATCAAAAAACATATTCTGTCATGTGAACAGTGTCATTATGGGTCATTAATTGGTACATGCAAACATACTCAAATTATATAATATATTAAAAGGATGCAACAATTTTAATCACTGAAGTAAACAAAAATGTAGCTGTAGATGTAATTATAATCCTAAAACAGATATGTGCCCCTCAATACTTACAGAGGTTTTTCAGTGTATCCTAAAATGTAAATCTACCTTTAAAAATGGACATCGTGTGCCCTTAAAGGCATTTTTTGAGTGGGGTTGTGCTGTATATTTGTGCTCTGGGACTCTGAGCCACCCTAAGAGGAGCAGATTGTTCCTTGGTAAAAGCTCTAATGTGCTGACTTTTGCATTGTAAAACAGTAACTTTTAATTATACCTGTATAGCAGTTGACTTGTACAGGATGTAAAGCTTCTGACCCAAAGTTCACTGCTTACTCTGAACTTTTGTGTAATGGGGTCAGAAAGTGATGTCTTTTTTTTTTTTTTTTTTTTAATTATAAACGGTAAACTCCCACGTGTGATTGGGGCGCATGTTTTTTAAGTCTTTAAAGTTTTTAAAATTCACTGTAATTGGACTGATATTTTGAAATGGTTTTGATTGTTCAGTAATTTCTATATTACTGTCTGTCATTCTCCTTTTTATGAGTGTCTCCCATTCTAACACAATTTACCAACTTGTTCCCATTAGGTACATAGATACTGTAAAAAAAAAAAAAAAAAAATCAGGATTTTGTTTGTCATTTGGTGTTACACTGGAGAGCTGCTGGAGGCATTTGTTTTGACTATTTATTTATTTTTTCACCAATAACATTGAACTATACAGTGTTTTCTGCCAACAACTCAATGAGCAATTTGAGAACAGCACCAGGTTTCCCCCAGGAGGACTACTTGCAATTTGACAGCTAATCATTTTAGCATGCTCACATTACACTACTAATGAGGCCAGCAGTGTTTGAGTTTAACAGGGAGGACGGTGGGCCGACTAACTGCCTTCCATCACATTTTCCCCATAAATCTATAGTCATTTAGCAAAATAATTTCATAATCTGAAAAGGGAAACAACCCAGTTCATGTGCATTTTGATGATGTTTCTGGATTGGGGGCTTTTCCAACATGGTTTCTGTGTTTTTTAGACAATGGGTTTTCACTGCTCTACTGAGGGGTGGACTGTCCATCACTAGGTTAGTCTTCAAATGGGCAACAAGATAAATGCGACATAATGATGTGAGTTGTACATGTTGTCATCGGAGTCTCCCAGAAAGTAGCTGTCTTTGCAAGTTAAGGTGGAAGAAGTGCTTTTCATAATTTGAAGTATAAAAAGCTGCTGATTTGGCCTGTACTGATCCAGAGAGATGCTAATGACAGAGAAAAAAGAAATGGAAAAAACAGGCTCTGTGGCCTTGTTTGGAAAAATAAATCACACACACAAACACGCTGTTCTTCAGTGTTCTGCTTGTGACACACAAAGCTCAAATTTTATCCAGAAAAACAAAATATTCCTTCCAGATAAGCACATTGTTTTTGCCAGAGGCTGAAAATATGGTACAGCTATAGCTAACGGGTGTTGATAAACCCCGATTGGAAATCTTCAGATATTATGTTTTGCATTAGAAAATGACATCGTTACCCTTCTCATGTTTAGAACTGTATAGCTCAGATTTTCTAATCAATTCTGTTTATACCCAAAATTATTTTAGTCATTAGACATGACTAACCCAAGTTATATGATGATTTTTTTTCAGTTAAAATGGAAAACACAGTAGTTAAAAAAGTTTTCGACTGCAGAACGCAAACTAATTCCTTTCTCTCTCTTTCTGTCTCTGTCTGTCTTTCAGACCCATTGATCAGGAGGAAAGCCACGTGTCTGAGGTCAAGAAAGACAAATTAACCGAATAAGAGAGAAAAAATGTAGTTCGGGGTGCCAGTTAATTAAATCATGTCTATCACTACTGATATCATCCAACATCTTCCCCTTCATCGTCATTATTACTGCCATCACTAAAAAAAGTGTACAGGTACAGAGCTCTACACTGAAAGTCCGAATAGTTTAATGCAAAGGAAAATGCCGTATGAATTTATGTGGCTTCACCACCTGCATTGTTAACATCTTGGTTGTAGCCATCCAGGCCCTCTGCACATCTTCATTATCACCATGGAATGCGTTTGAGTGCTTACAGCATGACTGATAACAGACCACATCTCATTTAATGTTCTATTTCTAAAGAGTTACATGTTGGTGCGCGTCGTCCCTTCATTTTAATCATCAGAATATTTCAGGTGCTCGATACTAGCTACTCGCTCTCATCATTATCATGCTTTGACTTCATGCTGGTTATTGTAAACCGGATATGTGGGTCACAGGTGTCATCTCAGATCTGTACTATCCATATGTGTGTGCACATGATTGCATTCACTGCTATTCCCCTGTGTCATCATTACCATTATAATCATGATTGTTACAGTACCTTGCAGAGACGTAAGTTGGTAGAGGAGAGAAACGACAGAGAGCCTCAAACCTTTTGACCCATCCCAGAAGAAACATACCCAAAAAGAAAAAAAAAAAAAAAACGCACACACAAACGCTTTGTCTTCACTTTTCCCCCTGTGTTCCCCTCACTTTTTGTTCGGGCTTTATCTTTTGTATGTGTACATAAAGCAATTTCAAATCTTATAGTTTTGTACATGTAATTTTTATGGTGTGTGGATATTTTCTAATAAAATAAAACAAAAATGGATGACTTTCTCCTAGACTGGCTGCTTTGTTTTTTCTTCTTTCTTTTTTTTTTTTTTTTTAATCTGTTTCCATTTTCAGTTGTCTGCCAGACAACTTATAATTAACTTGTTTTATAACATCATGTATAATTTTCAAGATGTAAGCTACCCTGACAATTCTCAGTGAAGGGGAAGGTAAACCTTGTTCACGGTAATTTGAAAAGAGAGGGAGAGTGATTTTATATTTTCCATCCACATAGCTTGAATGCTACTGAATTTCAACTCTGAAATGTGTTAATTACTGTAGGTTCAGGATGTATGCTGTAGGTGAGTAAATACATAATATTAATCATCTAAAATATGGATAAACATAGAAAAAACACTGTACAGGTCAATTACCAACAATATAGTTGTTTTTTTTAAGAAAGCCACAGAAAATTCAATGTGACTCATCAATGTTTTTCTACCATATTATGCAGTGTTTTTTTTCCCCATTGAGAAGATGTTACATGCAACCTAATTTTTACATTTGTAATTCAGAGTGTTGGATATACTAAAAATAAATATCCTAATAAAAAAACAGTGCGTGCCAGACTTCCACAATGGGCAATACTAGGTTAATTACAGGAGCTAATTACTGTCATATGTAAAATTCTAGTTAAAGCTTCAACAATCAATATTTTTTATATTAACAGTGGATCAAACAATTGTGTGCAATGTGAAAGGGGTCGCTTGTAGTGATTAACACACAAAGAATTATCACCCACCTCTCTGGTTCCCTTCAGATCTCCAGAGCTCATAGCTTCTTTTAGTTGACTGTTTGGTTTTGCAGCAATCACCGTTATTGTTTTGGTTCACACTCACAGCTCTCATCAGTGTTGTTGTTTGAGAGAGTCCCCTCCTTTGCTGAGACATCAACATGAAGCCTTCCTGCCCACGACTGGATCAATGCATCACTTACTGGGCCCTCACTGGTTTTTGACTGTAACTTCCAAACTGGTAAATTAGTACAGCTGCCCTGGTAATACTGTAAAATGTGGCCTTAATTATTTACTAAAATTGGTTTAGTTTTTGTGCATTTTTAGGTTATCCAATCAAGTACTGTGTACTGATGCATTATATACTGGCTAACAACATTACAGATATGAACTTCAAAGTTTACATTGAGCAGTAGTACTTTTTAAGGGGAGGTGATAGCTTGCAAAATGCAAAGTCTGAAGTATTCCTCCAAGTTGTTAATGCTTCCTGTGAACATAACCTGAATCTGTCTGCTTCCTCCCCTCCCTCCTCTCCTACTACCCCCACCTATCACTTCTCCTCCCCTCATCTATGCCCCAAAGCCCCCTCGGCTTTTCACCCTCATTCTCTCCTCTCCTAACCTCCAATCCCCTCATCTCTGTCTCTCTCTCCTGCTCAGTTTTTCCTCTCAACTTTAATACCCAATCTGCTCTAGACAACTCTATTATGCTCCCCCAGATCTACTCCCGTCCTCAGTTCTCTGCTCCTTAGTTCTTGGCAGGCAGCCAGCACCACGTCAGCTCCCCACCATTTCTGTCTCCTCTTTTTCCTTTACTCTTGTCACCACCTGTTAAAGCTATGTCCTCTCCCTTCCTATTTTTCTTCTTTATACACATCAGCAGAAAGAATTAGAATGGATGGGGTATAATGAAAGGAAAAGTGAAATATATCTTTCCTAACAGAGGTAGAAAAAGGGACTACTCTAACATTACCGCAGCACCATCAAAGACGGAATCCCATAAGCTATCAGCAGCTGTAGAAAATGTGGCCCCTGGGGTCTCATTTTGAGAAAGATCCTGATATTAAAATTTGATTCATGCTTCACTCTTGGAGGTCTATAGCGGGGAGTGATTTGATTATAATGAGAAATCAATACAGCAGAGTAGAAAACAAAGCCAAAGACATCCCGATGAGCGTTTATAATCATTATGAATTAATTATTAAACAGTCACCTTTGCATGTGTACACGGTGAAAAGTTTTCTTCACAGCTGTATGAATAAAACAAGAAGCATTTACAATGACAACACACAATCACTATGAAAGTGTATGTTAAAAATAATCAGTTATGCCACTGAATTAATTAATTAAGCAAAATATTTATAACTGTTTAGAAGGTATTAATATGAACTCTATCCTACAGCACTGATAAGTTTTTAAGCATTGATAAATATTTTCCACATGTAAATTTACCTTTCCATGCTTAAATCTATGCAGTATGTAACTCAAAATTTATTTAGACCAAAAAATGTGATCTCAGTACATGACAGGAAGTCATGCACTGTTCTTCTCTACAGGGACCATCTTCCCCGTAGAGAAGGACAGTACATGACTTCCTGTCATTTACTGTTCTTTAGTTAGTTAGGAAAAAAAAGTCTACACAGAGACAGACAAGCGTCAGAATGATGGTATTTAAAGAAAAGAAAAAAGAGCACAAGAATTTCTGTCAGTGTCCTAGCCTGGTCTTAGTGGGGATACATTTTCTCTCTGCTGCCTGTTAAATTCAAAGGAAGGAAGGAAGGAAGGAAGGAAGGATGGATAGATGGATAGATGGATAGATGGATAGATGGATAGATGGAAAGATGGAAAGATGGATAGATAGATAGATAGATAGATAGATGTCAGGAGCTTCAGTTAATGTTCACATCAAACGTCAGAATGGGGAAAAACTGTGATCTCAGTGACTCTGACTGTGGCATGATTGTTGGTGCCAGATGAGCTGGTTTGAGTATTTCTGAAACTGCTGATCTCCTGGAGTTTTCACACACAGCAGTCTCTAGAGTTTACTCAGAGTGGGGCGAAAAACAAAAAAACATCCAGTGAGCGGCAGCTCTGTGGATGGAAATTCCTTGTTGATGAGAGAGGTCAGAGGAGAATGGCCAGATTGGTTGGAGCTGACAGAACGGCTACGGTAACTCAGATAACCACTCTTTACAACTGTGGTGAGTAGAAAAGCATCTCTGAATGAACAACACGTCAAACCTTAAGGTGGATGAGCTACAACAGCAGAAGACCACAGCAGGTTTCACTCTTGTCAACCAAGAAAATAGGCTCATCAAAAATGTTATAGTTGAAGGCTGGAAAAACGTAGCCTCGTCTGATGAATCTTGATTTCTTCTGAGGCACACAGATGGTCGGGTCAGAATTTGGCTTCAACAGCGTGAATTCATGGACCCAACCTGCCTTGTGTCATCAGTCTAGGCTGGTGGTGGTGGTGTAATGGTGTAGGGAATGTTTTCTTGGCTCACTTTAGTCCCTTTAATACCAATCAATCATGGTCTGAATGCCACAGTCTATCTGAGTATTGTTGCTGACCATGTTCATTCCTTTATGTCCAAAATTTATCATCTTCTAATGGCCATTTCCAGCATGATAATGCACCATGTCACAAAGCAAAAGTCGTCTCAAAGTGGTTTCGTGAACACAACAGTGAGTTCAGTGTACTTCGGTGGCCTCCAAAGTCACCAGATCTGAATCCAGTCGAACATCTTTGGGATGTGACAGAAAAAGAGATTGGCAGCATGAATGTGCATATGACAATTCTGCAGAAATGATCTGATGCAGTCATGTCAACATGGACGAGAATCTCTAAAGAAGATTTCCAGCATCTTGTGGAATACATGCCCCGAGGGACTGAGGCTATTTTGGGAGCAAACGGAGGCCTGACCCGGTATTAGTGTGGTGTTCCTAATAAAGTGCTTGGTGAGTGTATGAGGTAACACAGGCACACACATACAAACAGATATCCTCCCTAATACATTCAAATGCATAAAAACACAGATCACTGCATTTATGTTCACATATTCACACAAAGACATCCACAGAGACAAACTTGCATGTGAACACAAAGGTTTTTAAAAAAAATTCTGTTTCAAGGCTGCTGAAGTTAAGGTGGGCTGAAATGACTGACTTCTTCTAGGCTTGATTGACTTCTTCACCATTTGCTCTGTATGTCTGACTGCTTCTTGGATGGCTGAATGATTTCTTTCTAAACTGTGACTAATTCAAAACCTCTATTTTTTCCCCCCAGAATTAAATTTCCTTCTGGTGCCATATTTAGTGACTGGTTGTTTTCTGTTTCTTTTTGAAGATATTTTTTCTCCCTTCTTGGTACGGTCTCAGTTGGCTGATCCAGGGAAAAGTGGAAGAGAGAACACTGGAAGACACGGGGCCAAAATCCTTAAACAGATTTAAACCAAGGGCTGTCTGGCTGAATCTCATTTGCAAGTGTTTAACGTACCCTCCTCATTCACACTCGGGGGAGTCCACTGCTACACCCAAATGTGTTATGCCTTTGAGGACTGCCTTCTCTCTGATGCCGTCTCCTCAGGTGGAGCCTGGCCATCTTCATCTGTATTCCTTGCAATTCCATGCAATTTTAAAGCGTAAAATGGTTTTTGACAGATGGAAAATATAAATGTAGGTAAACCATCTACAAATTTGAGTTATTTTAGCCTGATTTTATCTAAATTCTTGATATACACGAGGCGAGCAGCAACCCCCATAGCTGAATGTTATTTGCAAAGTGGGAAGACCTTTAGGCCCCATTTCCACTTGTTATTTAAAGTGTGTCATATCCGGATAAAATCCACATATGACTTAACACACTTATGCTTACACTATGCTATATACATGAATCTCCATTGACGAAATCACAAACATGGTTGCAATCCGTCTTGGATTTGCAGGGCTAAGTGCCTATCATACCTATCAGGGTCGCGCCCCTGTTGGTGGTCACACACGTGAACTAGCAAAATCGCCATAAGAAGCACTTTAGCAGTTTAGCAATAACAGTTAGCTAACTAACAACAATTCATAAACTAAAACACGAGTGAACCGCATAAACGGAGTATGAGCAAGAAATGACGGACTGTCACTCGCACCTTACTCTCATCCAGACAGAAAATTCAGTGGTCAAACTGATCAGGGTTCAGATAAACATAACAGCAGCCCAGTGCACCTTATATTCGATCATATGTGTAGAAAGTGCTTGAGCCGTTTCCTTGTTGCTTTAATGAGACAGAACAATTGGTCATTCCAGTGTAACTTTAGCTGCCGTTATCACAACGACAGAGGAGACGGACCATGGATGTATCAAGAAATTCAAAGAAAGAGTGGCTATTTCCACAGACTGCCTATAGTTTTGCGATAGGAGTAAAGATTATGTATTGGTCCTGGTCAGAGGGATGCATTTACACCTTTTCAATCCCTAATTTTACTCTCTGTAATAAATGTCTTAGTTTCATTTTGAAAAACGGTCCCTTTAAGAGAGAATAAAAGCAGTCGATGTTTGGGGGCATATTTGCTTGGAGGATCTCTCAGCCTGTCATGCCTCAGCTCCATCAAGGCTTCATCCTTTTGTCCACATGAATTTTCCAAACAATGGAGATACTCTTAGATGGCAACAAGTGGTAAGCGCGTTCATATTTTTAACAGACTATGATGACACTCCTTTGCAGTGTCTCCATAGTAACAGAAGATGACATTCTGATGGGTTGCAATTGTTCAATTTCTGTTTTTGTAACACTTCACTCCCCCTCTATCTACCCCACCTTGCCAGTGTCCCTCTACATATGCATATCACACATCACAAAGAGGCTGCCTCTCACAGTGGAGTGATGTTAACACTACTGAAATGAGATTCACGTTAAGTCGGTAGCTGCAAGTACCCCAGCCGACTGAGCTACCAGGTGTCCTCGTGTTTCATGACAACAAACCACAGAGGGAAGGAATGACTCACTGAATTAAATTATGTCTTTCCAACTACCTGCCTAAATTTCACCTGGCTCCTTCTGGTGGTTTAGTCACTAAATGAATTAATGTTGAATTTGTGGTTTCGTTCTTGCTTGATAGATTGTGAATAATGGATTGAATGACTGAGCACTTCATTTTCTGCCTTTTTGACTGCTAAACCTTACAGTTACTACAGTTGAAGCGTCAAAGAATTATAGGTGCTTGCTGCACTGCTATTTTAATTTTCCACCAACAACAGGCAGTATTTGTAAAAACCCTCATCACTAGTGCAAGGTAACTGAGTGGACTTTTAAGAGACAACCTACTTGCTAAGCAAAGGTGGAGGGGTTGATGAAGGCAATTGTTTGTAATCAGCAGAGCTCAGTATTTATAATAAGGGCACCTCATGGTGTTTTTCATTTAATCTTCTGCAGACAACCATCAGATGTGTTTTAATGAGGACAGCTCACAGTGAGAGATAACTGAAAAACTCGGCTCTCCCATGGCTTTATCTTAGCTTGGATGCACACCACAAGATCTCATCAAGTTTAGTTCAACTAATTAAACTCAAAGTAACCGTCTTCTCCTAGCCCAAATTTTCCAGATGAGGGAACTGCTGTGAGAAAGCCACAAAGGAAAAAAATTATGATGGTTGGATTCAGAAAAATATTTTCTGAATTTAGATGCATAGGACTGCCTAATTGGGGCTAAATCTTGTCAAAGCATGTAGTGTTAGTGTCCATATTTGGCAGGAAGTAGCAGGGGGGTGCAGTGATCTGAATCTGTGTCTGAAAGAATAGCATGGAAACCTGTCCAACCAGTGCAACATGCGGATTCGTGTCACATTGTGTACACCTCCCCCAATGTACTGCGACTTTACATATTATTTATAATGTCATACCTTCACAACAGGAGATCACATAAAACAACCTATATCATTAATATTGAATGTGCATCATTTCTGTGTGAGAGGGGGAGAAATAAAAGAAGGTTTTTCAATTTATTTATGGTCTGCAGCTGTTTGTAATTTAATTTGGTGTGTCAGCGATATGGTCTATATGTGACATGGTTCTGTGGTTATAAAGAGGGTTTTCTCTGGGTGCTGCAGTTTCTTCTCACTGCCCAAAGACATGCAGATAAATTGAAAGATCAAAATTGCAAGACATGTCTAGAATGTTTCCTTGCCTGTTACCCAAATGCATGCTAGAATATGTTTGAAACCCCCAGTACTCCATACACAAGTACCGAAACAGAAACACACCAATATGCCTTTTTTTCTCACCTGTACTTACTTTGCCTGAGTTAAAGATTCACTTTGCCTCTGCAGCATGTTTTTTTACGTCACTTTCATTGGTCTTTAAAAAATAAAAGACACTGCTGAAAGGCGTCTGCATGTTGCTCTGACCTTCACAACAAGGCAGGTGTCATTGTAGCCACTGTGTAAAATCTATTCACACATGTAGGTTAACTGCATACACTATGAACTAATTTAAAAAATCTACCAAAAAAGCTTGCTACAGCTTTTTCTGAAACTGAAGAGAAATGTGTGTAACAAGTAATGAAGATGGGAGAAATGGAGCAATCTCTGTTGACACCAAGCTTACTTGGAAAACACATTCAAACTTTCCCTCTCACATCCAAATGAGGTTTCTAGAAAAAAATAAAGGTTTATAGAAAAGAAAATGACAGGAAGTGGTGTGTTGTTAACGTCACTTTTTTCACATTTAGTCATCAATCTTCACTCAATACCCCATAATAGCGATATTATTATTATTATTGTAGCTGAAACATTGCAAATTCTGTAGGATTAATAAATGATTATTTTTATTTTATAGTGACAAAGTGAAAACACAATTTTAGAAATTTTCGCAAATTTACTACAAAGGAAAAACTGAAATATCACATTGAAACAAGTATTCAGACCCTTTACTCAGTACTTAGTTGAAGCACCTTGTCAGTAATTACAACCTCGAGTCTTCTTGGGTATGATGTGGCAAGCTTTGCACACCTGGATTTAGGTGGACAGCCATTTTCAGGTCTCTCCAGAGATGCTTGATTGGGTTCAAGTAAGGTTTCTGGCTGAGCCACTCAAGGGACATTGGGAGAGCTGTCCCTAGGCCACTCCCGCGTTGTCTTGGCCGTGTACTTAGGGTCATTGTCCTGTTGGAAGGTGAACCTTCAGCTCAGTCTGAGGTCCTAAGCGTTCTGGGCCAGGTTTTCTTTGAGGATATCTCTGAACTTTGCTCCGTTCAGCTTTCCTTCAACCCTGACCAGTGTCCCAGTACATGCCAGTGAAAAAAACCCCAACAGCATGATGCTGTCACCACCATGCTTCACCGTTGGGATGACATTGGGCAGGTGATGAGCGGTGCCTGGTTTCCTCCAGATATGATGCTTAAAATTGAGGCCAAACAGCTCAATCTTGGTTTCACCAGACTAGAGAATCTTGTTTCGCACAGTCTGAGAGTCCTTTAGGTGCTTGTTTGCAAACCCCAAGCAGCCTTTCCTGTGACTTTCACATAAAAGAGGCTTCTGTCAGGCCCCTCTGCCAAAAAAGCCCAGATTGGTGGAGTGCTATAGCAATGGTTGTCTGTCTGGAAGTTTTTCCCAACTCCATACAGAATCTCTGCAGCTCAGCCAGTGACCACTGGGTCCTTGGTCACCGCTGTAACCAAGGCCTTTCTACCCCCCATTGCTCAGTTTGGCCAGACAGCCAGCTCTAGAAAGAGTCCTGATTGTTCCATACTTCTTCCATTGAAGAATTATGGAGGCAAATGAGCTAAATATCAAGTCATAGCAAAGGGTCTGAAAACTTATGTCAGTGTGATATTTCAGTTTTTCCTTTTTAATAAATTTTAGAAAAATTCTGTTTTCGCTTTGACATTATGGGGTATTGAGTGTAGACTGATGAGGGAAAATTAATTTAAATGTTTTTAGCATGAGGCTGCAACATAACACTTTCTGAATACACTATATTTAATGGATGCAATTTTGGAGAAAGTACAAAAACCTAATGTGACCTAATGTTGAGAGGAGATGGACAGGAAATAAGAAAGAGAGAGATGCTAATGATTGGTTTGGGCTGTAGTTGTTTTTGACAGTAAGAGGCCAGCTTCCATTAATGTTAATGGAAAGAGCCCAGATCTTTGAAAATGATTTACTGTCCAGTGCAATGCTCTGCAGGTTTTTCAGGAGAGGATGCAGCAACAAATGGTAGCACTTTCATATGTTTGGGAATTTGAAATTTGAGTGTTATTTATATATTGCTTGAAAATAGCTAATGGATATGCAATACACAAACAATTTTACTTATTAATTTGATTCTCAGATTGCTATGTGCAAAGAGAGAGGACAATGTAAGCTTCACAAATCATCACAGTCTAGTTGGAGGACAGCTTCACTGAAACAATCCTATCAAAGATAAACAATCCGGCCAGCCAATAAGAGCAGAGATTAGACCCGGTGGGCCAGTGTTACGTGCCTTTGTGTTTATGTGCGAGTGTGTTTGTGTGTGTCAAGCAGGCCATCATTTCTTATCTGCCATCACCACTCACCCTGATCTTTCTATCTTCATATAAAAGGACCATATCTGTGGTCTGCCATCCACAGATCAATCTCAACACGTCACTAGATTTCACACCATGAAGAGGCTGTTTAATTCTAAGATCTTTGAAGAGGAGTCCCTTATTTTTTAGGAACAAATTATATTTTATTTAATATGATTTTTTTAAATAAGCTGTTAAATTGGGTTTGAACTTTTTTCCTTTGAGGGTCTGATTTACGTTTTTTTTTTTTCTAGTACAGCTTATGCTTATTATGAAGAAACAGAGGCTTCACTCAAGTGCAAAGTGGGCTGAACTGTTAATGGAGGGACAGTTAAAAAAAAAAAAACTTGAATATAGATTTTGAAACAAATGGCTTCTGTTTATTTTGAGGTATGCTGAGATGCTACTCTAAAAGAAAAAAGAGAAAAAAAAACAATATAATCCAAACAAATTTGAATACAATAACCTCGCATAACCCTGTAAAGTATCACCTTTGCTGAGCTGTTGAGTATAGTTGATGCTGAAGTGGTCATCCATCTGCATGGCAATTTTTGAGTCTGGAGACAAATTGTACATAAAAAGCTCAAACTGAAAATTGAAAGCTGAGGAAATGGTCCCGAACCCTGATTTAAGTTAATTTAAGTTTTGCTATGTAAAAATAAATAAAAAGAAAATACTTTATTCGTGAAATTACAGAGCTTTTGGTTCCATATTTTAACATTTAACATTTACAATTTTGGAATATGAAATACTGCATATTGTATCATATAATATTTTGCCACAGCTTACAATCACAAATCCCCTTCCACTGATGAGCATTCACACAAAATAGCTTACATGTCGGTTAAGTGTTCTTCTAAGTGTTTTTTTAAAACATTATCTATACAGTTTTTGTAACTGGGACATTCTACTGTCAATAAGGATGAAAAAAATTAAGCTTCTCTGTGAGATTGCATCTTTTCCTTCTAAACCTTTGAAAAAATTCTCAAAGTTTCATTTTGTCAATCGTGTATTGTACTCCGCAGACAGGGGCTCTTCTCCACTCCAACTCAAATGAGCTGTTATGTGTCAGCACAGCAGAGGAGCCAACCCATCAGGAAAGGATAAAAAGAAGAATTTAATTTAGAAATGTTAAATTAGTAATGAAAACGTGATAATCTGACTATTCCCAAACCCTTGCCTTCTCTCTTTTCTGGAAAAAAAAAAAAAAGCCTTAGAACCTTTTTCTAACCACAATTATTCTAGGTCCTTTTGAGTCACTATTTGTTTTACATGTTCATATATTGACTTCTCCCAGAGTTCATGTTATATCTTATTAAGTACATTACAGTGATTTACCATGCAAATGCAAGGGTTAGAAACACACAGGCCTTGAATCGATACTATCTCACTGAATGACTCATTCTCTGATCATCAGCCCTCCCTCATTAACTGATGCCTTTATGTTCAAACTGAACGAGGCTGGTTCAAAGCTCAAGTCTTGCACCACAGAGAGAATTTAGTAATATTTAGTGAGGCCAGGAGAGCCCAACCAAAATGAGAATCGTTTCCCTGGACCAGTGAACCCTTTCACCATTTCTGCCCCAAACTTACTGGCTTCAAGCTGTTCATATGCTGGTGTGTGAAAATCTGCAGATTCCATGGGCCTCCTTTTAGTGTGCACTGTACAGTAATATGCACTATTTGAGTGCCATGTGTCACGGACAACTACATGTACTGAGCTGCATGAATGATTCCTTTGATAAGCAGCACCTTCCCCTCATTATTTCCATTATCAATGTCATTTACCAATTGTAGATTTTCACCCAATTTGACAAGGTCCTTGAGTCTCAGGTGACAGACAGACAGACAGACAGACAGACAGAGAGAGAGAGAGAGAGAGAGGCAAGGACAGCAACGTTTTTGTGATTTAGATATAAAAGATCAGGTCATCCTTTTATTTTAAGAGCTAAATCACAAAAAAAGTTGCTTTCCTTGCCTGCATAATCAATCTCTTTCAGCTCCATCCAATTTCAAGAAAAAAAAGAGTTGCAGAGAAACAATTTCTCTTATTTAAGGCAGTTGGGGACAAAGAGTAATAGGAGGGTTAAGTGGTTATCAGAGAGACAGAGGCAGATATTTGGGAAAAACAGAGAAAAAGAGGAGAAGAATACAGTCTCCAGGAAATCACATAGAGAAATGTAAGTCATTGAATCTACTTTGACTTCGAGGACACATGCCCAGATTGAATAGGAGAAAATTTGACATAAGGTTCTCACAGATGAAGAAGAAGTTATCTTGGTGATTAAATAACTCTTCACATACAGAGAACCAAGGCTTTACAAACAAGTGAAAGATGTGTGAAAGCATGTTGGGCAGACTGACTACGACTACATGGAACAATACAATATGTTCAGATTCCAATACCACAAACCCCTAAAAAGCGAGTGGATGAGAGAACCAATGAAAACAAACATATTCAAATATACCTGTGACGATAGAGCTACGTGAAAAACGTGGTGGAATTTTTTTTTTTTTGCCTTGACAACAAAAGCGTTGAGGGAATTGTGATTCAAGGAGACGATGGGTATGTTAAACATTTCTTAAGTATTTACCTTTCAGTGGATGATTCAGCTTCAATGAATGAAATGGGAGGGTGATAAAAAAAGATAAATTTAAAAGGAATCAAATACAGTGCATTCAGAAAAGTATTCAGACCCCTTTACTTTTTTTTACCTTTTGTCATGTTGCAGTCTGATGCTAAAATCATTTATATTATTTTTTTTCCCTTCATCAATCTATACTCAATACTCCATAATGACAAAGTGAAAACAATTTTTTGCAAATTAATTAAAAAAGGAAAAACTGAAAGATCACATTGAAACAAGTATTCAGATTTTACTCAGTACTTAGTTGAAGCACCTTTGGCAGTGATTACAACCTCGAGTCTTCTTTGGTATGACGTGGCAAGCTTTGCACACCTGGATTTGGGGATTTTTTTGCCATTCCTCTCTGCAGATCCTCTCAAGCTCTTTCAGATTAGATGGGGATCGTCAGTGGAAAACCCATTTTCAGGTCTCTCCAGAAATGTTCGATTGGGTTCAAGTCAGGGCTCTGGCCGGGCCACTCAAGGACATTGAGAGAGCTGTCTCTAGGCCATTCCTGCATTGTCTTGGCCGTGTGCTTAGGGTCACTAATCTCTCTGAGTGTGAACCTTCCGCCCAGTCTGAGGTCCTGAGCGCTCTGGACCAGATTTTCATTGAGGATGTCTATGTACTTAGCTTCATTCAGCTTTCCCTCAACCCTGACCAGTTCTCCCAGTACCTGCCACTGAAAAACACCACAATAGCATGATGCTGCCATCACCATGCTTCACTGCTGGGATGGTATTGGGCAGGTGATGAGCGGTACCTGGTTTCCTCGAGACATGACGCTTAGAATTGAGGCCGAACAGCTCAATCTTGGTTTTATCAGACCAGAGAATCTTGATACTCAGTCACTGAGACCTTTAGGTGCTACTTTGCAAACTCCAAGTGGCTTTTATGTGTCTTTCGCTGAGGAAAGGCTTCTGTCTGGCCACTCTGCCATAAACCCCACATTGGTGGATTGTTGTCCTTCTGGAAGCTTCTCCCATCTCCATACAGAATCTCTGCAGCTCAGCCAATGACCATCGGGTTCCTGGTCACCTCTCTTACCAAGGCCCCTTCTCCCCCGATTGCTCAGTCTGGACAGGCTGCCAGCTCTAAGAAGAGTCCTGGTTGTTCCAAAATTCTCCCTTTGAAGAATTATGAAGGCCACTGTGCTCTTGGGAACCTTCAATGCAGCAGAATTTTTTGTAGCCTTCCCCAGATCTGTGCCTCAACCCAATCCTGTCCCTGAGCCCTCCAGGCAGTTCCTTCAAGCTCATGGCTTGGTTTTTGCCCTGATATCCACCGTCAGCTGGGAGA
The DNA here is from genome assembly GCF_016859285.1 of Xiphias gladius. NCBI lineage: Eukaryota > Metazoa > Chordata > Actinopteri > Istiophoriformes > Xiphiidae > Xiphias > Xiphias gladius. The sequence goes on along the minus strand of NC_053406.1, from coordinate 13,549,433 downwards.
CCTTATATGGACATGTGTGTGCTCTTCCAAATCATGAGCAATCGAATAAAATTTCATGTGTCATAGCAAAGGGTCCGAATATTTATGGTCACGTGATATTTCAGTTTTTCCTTTTTAAATATTTTGCAGAAAATTCTAAAATTCTGTTTTCACTTTGTCATTATGGGGTATTGAGTGTAGATTGATGACAGAAATATTAAATTTAAACATTTTTAGCATAAGGCTGCAACATGACAAAATGTAAGAAAAAGTGAAGGGGTCTGAATACTTGAATGCACTGTATACAGTATAATTATCGCTGTATAATCCATGGAGCTGCTACCATGCTCTTGAACACAAAATAATGGCTGAAATGTATGTAAGAACTTGATACAAAGCGTGCTGAATAGTAAGATACTGGCATTGCTCTGCTTCTGTCAGAGCTCAGCAATGCTGATTTCATGTGTCTCATAATTTCAGGTATATAAGCTGAAAGAATGCAGTCAAGAGTTGTGGGAGAAAAATATGAAATCCAGATATGATAACTGGATGGAGCAGGCATTAGTAAATTAGTGCTAATTGCCCACTTACAGCACAGAGTAAGCCCTTTTTTTTTTTAAACAAACAGTGGAAATAGCTGTTGTCATTGTAGAATGTTAGCTTTGCATTATTGTTTTGTTTTTGTTCTTTTTTTTCACAGATTTTGAAAGAAACATACACTCAGTTGGCAGTTTATTAGGGACACCTAGCTAAAACTAATGCAGTCTAATACAGCAGTCCTGCAAATAATCTTAACTCTATGAGGATTATAATGTTTAGTTCTGCTTGAAACTGTTTTAGAGAGCTGCTGATTTTGATGCCGTTGAACTGTATTGTTATACTTGACAGGCTTTTATATTAATAGGGGTAAACTAAGTAATAAACACATCTGTGTATAAAGCATATATTAAAAGGTAAACATGGCACACTGATGATAATAATAATTTGTTTAGGCATATTGCAATGCACAAGTGGGAGTACTTATTCACAGGTGGCTAACTGAGACATCTGACATCTGGTCTCATTGCAGCTCCTCCTACTGAAAAGCTAATTTTCGGGTTAAGAAAATTCTTTCAACAACAAGACACGGTTTCTTTTTATATAGTAAAGAATATTGATGTTGCATAAACTGTTGTTAAACTATAAACCAAAGGGTAAAGAGTGGCTTCAAGTTCTGTTAAAAATCTGTAAAAAGACATTGTCACCTTTGGCATTTTTGCTTGAAAAATTAGTTGCTGGCTACTTTCTATCGATTGACTTATCAATTAATCAACTTATTTTTGCAACTGTAATTCACACTAAAATGTCTATCAATAAAAAACTTTCCATTATGACCTTAATTATGAAAATCTGTTCAGTCATTATCTGACTAAGTTCTCAAAAAAATGCGCAGGATTTTACTTGGAATGTAAAGAAAGGGGCTCTACAAGAAGAGAATTGCAATTCATTAAACCCCAGACAAGACTGTATTCGTAAAGCATATTGCCTAACTTAATTTTTACTACAAGGTAGTGAAGCCGTGTTAATCAAGGGGCACATTCAGGCGAGTTAGAACTGAAACACTTGTTCCTCTGCTGTTTTACAACACTTGAGAAAATCATGTCGTATAAATCATATGATTGGATTTGGGTGTTTTCTAATTAAAACATGATCTATATTCTATGAAAAGAACTGCATAAATTTTAAATCTTCACACCTTAGCTGCTCCACTTCCTGTATTCAAAAATAACTGTCTCAGCACTACATGCAGAGGGAAGGTAGCGGAGTTTGATCCTGGAAGCAAAGTAAAGGCTGACGGCAAGTCAGTTTTAGTGGTTGTACTGTACATCATGATACAGTAAGCAGAAAGAGAATATGTAAATTTCACATCCCAAAGCTACCGTGCAAATATTGTTAAGTAATATATTATTGACGAATTTCTCTGCGGTGCTCATTGTACTGTGCTTTTGAGAAATATTGATGATCTTATTAGGTTGTAGGGTGTCATGCATTTCTGAAAAATGGCTCAATAGATCACCTACAGTACCTGCCAAGTCACACCTGCTTCAGTCAACAATGTCACTGATCAGCCCCATCTTTGCACCATCACACTTAGAGCAAGATTATTTTGAAATCGATAGAGAAGGATACATTTTACTGATTGCTCTCAATGTCAGGAAGAGAGAATAGAGCTGTATTTATGACAGGTGGCAACCAGTCGCAGTGTTTCTCAGATAAAGATTAATACAGCCGTTGAGAGTTAAAGATTTCAGCTTTAATTTAAGTTAAATGTTGAGGTGTCACTTTTACTCTAAGTGTTAATTTAATAAGAAATGTAAACATTAACTACATATATATATGCCTAAGATATTGTATGGCATTACATCTAACATGACAGGTACTGTCAGATTTATACTCTGTTCCTAGACAAATACCCAGTTTATGAGTAGTGCTGATGTACATGAATGCGCTGATCACTTTGCTCTTCTCCCTACACTTCAAAACTCAACAGACTGGACAGAGTTCACGATCGACCCATGCCGTGTAAATATTGCCATCAGTGCATTATGCAGCTGCTGTTGTTTCAAAGAGCGACACAATTGTTTTTCTTTTTTTATGCAACAGATGAAATGCGGAGCAGATGAAAGAGGGAATGAAATGACAGAGGAGGTTTGGAGGAAAGGAGAGGAGCACAGGCAAAGGAGGAGGGCAGAGAGGATGGTAATCAGATGTCAGTGCTGCCTTATCCAGCTGTACAGCCATGTACATGTGTATACATACGTACACACACACGTAATGCAGTGATGGAGCACATAGCTCAGGATTTGTGCCTGTTTGTTCACATTTTCTCTCTTTCATATCTCTCTCTCTTACTTTTGTCGATGTTTCTATGTATATCCCCTCCCTATATGTTTGTGCTCTTTGTCTGTATACATTATCTGTCTCCTTGGAACTCTCTCCATTACCTTCCATCTGTGTCTGTCATACTGTCCCAAAGTGTGTCCTTTGACCATCATATGAGCTTTACTTCCCAAAATATTTCCTCCACTTCTTCTTCCCTTATACTCTTTCTTGCCGTTTCTTTTCTATCCCTCATTTCTTCCTCAATACCTCCACCTCAATTCCACTTTCATCATCCCCCTCCTCTGCCCTCATACTCCCTTGCCCTCTATCACTGTCGCTTGCCTCATCTTCTCTTCCTGTTACCAATGAGCCAGTTGTTTATGTGTGTGTGTTTGTGTGTTTTTAACTGTGTTCCACTTTCACAGTGCGTTGTGTTTTCTTTGGCTGTCTTTTGGCTGGACTGCATCCCAGTTCTTTCCTCACATGGCTGAACACAAAGACATTGAGGGAAAAAAAAAATCCTTTTCCTCTGCTCCGGCTCACTATCAATCTAATCTTTGTTTCTTCTTTTCCTCTGCTCTGACATCTGCACATGGCTTCAAAAACACATTAAACAAGTTAGATGGAGAAAAGAACAGAAGAGGAACAAACAGTAAGGTATAGAGAGACAAAAAATTGACGACAACGTTCAAATTGGGAGCAGGAAGAAAGAAGAAAAAAAAAAATACAGACTTAGGTTTACATGCACACCGATATTATGTTCAAGGAAAATTTGCACAGCTTGACCTGACATATATATTTTATCATACGTTGTTCTGCGCAAGTCCTCATTTCCCCCACCAGAGAGGTGGCAAGTGCATAGTTAGCACAACCCATAGAGCAACAACAAAAAATACACCAGGCTGAAATAAACCGTAATCATCCTTTAATATCTGGAGGGCAGGTAAGAGACACCTGTTAATTATTATTACGTATTTGTAAATGTGTACATAGTACATACGTAGAAACACACCAGAAAACATTAAATGTGGATGTAAAAAGGTGTATGCCAAATAACACTTTAAGTAGGATATGTGTTAATATCAGAGATACTGTGTGCGTGTGATCACAGGAAGCAATGTAGTGAGAGATCCAGCGATTAGGCTGTTCTCAGGCAAACAGGAATGCAGTTCGGCTGCCAGGTAGATGGATACCAAGTAAAGCATGGCAAATCACACACACATATGGCCACACATGAGTAGGCACAGACATGCACACACACAGACATACCTGCAGCAAACTGTTCTTTCCGCCATAGTATGAAGAAATGCAGTGTTTAACATTCAGAAACTGAACTGCTCCTTGCTGTTATATTTGAAGTAAAAGTCTGGCAGGTTTTGATGGATCGTGATGATTTCTGATCATTTCAGTTATGCAGAATAATATCACACTATGCATATGTGGAATTATTCAAAATGTAGGATCCATATTGGTTTATTGAACCATTGTTTAACATTGCAATATATTTTAATCAATCCATATACACAGTATTTGCAGTTACAAATAAGATGAAAGAAAAATGTTCTACAATTTCCTTATAACTCACTTTATTTGTTGTTTAAGTGGAAAATAATAAAAATAAAAATAAAAATAAAAAGCTTTTTCCTGCTTTTGTTTTTAATATTCCTACTTTGTGCCCCTGTTATAAAGCACATTATATTGCATCTTCTTGTATGAAATGTGCAATACAAATTAAGTTGAGATTTTGTGATTATTATTTTTGTTGTCTTGTACCTATATATAAATGATAGAATTAACAAAATCATCCCTCCTTTCTTTTATAATGCCTTCCCCTAGGCAAAACCAGCAACTGCTTTATGAAACACTTGTTTAGTTTCAGGTCAAACTGTTTCAAAGAGTTTTCTAAAGTGAAATGAGAATGAGAATGAGAATGAAAATGACGACCGAGAGCTGCAGCTATTTTCTCTCTCTCTCTCTTTAGCTGTGTAGTTCACTGGCACTCTGCCTTCACTGGATGTTCACGACATAGATAGGATCATCCTATCATTGCACTCATTAGGAGTACAGAGACAGCAGTATCACAAAAACTGAAGGTTAGCTAAGCCTTAATTTGAATTTGAATTCAAGATGGGGTGCGGCTGTAGTGGCAGCTTGTTAACACTGTTGTGCTTTGTATTTTTGTGTTTAATTCATTACTTTTAAACACTATTTGTCAGCTTTTTCACCCTAAAATGGATATTGGGTGGCTGAAAGGAGTTTTCTTGGTTTTCCTGGTCTTTTTTACATTCTTTGTTCAGGCTAGCCATGCCAAAAGGAGCACAGGTATTGTTTACTTTCACGATAAGCTGATCGCGCTCTTCAAACCCACTGTGCTCAGAGCGAGGCCCCAGATTCCAGAGACTGCACTCAAAGCACTAAGAACAAAGGAGACGGGACTGCAGTGCTTGTGAACAGATGGTGTTATCCCAGACCCAGACATGTTACTGTGAAAGAGCGTCTCTGTAGCCCGGACATTAAACTATTGGCCACGAGTCTGCATCCATATTATCTGCCAAAAGGAAGTATAAAACTTTGGATTTACTGTATGCAAACGTGTAACATGCATGAACTCCCCCTCCCACCCTGATCAGACCACAGCCTGGTGCTTCTCACTCCTACCCATCATCCAGCAACAGTCTGTGACCACAACAACTGTGGGGAGCTAATGACACTCTGCATGGATGATTTGAGGCCATAGAATGGAATGTACTCTGTGAGCCCCATGGAGACGACATCAACTACATGACAGACTGCACAACGGAATATATAAACTTCTGCTTGAACAACACCATCCCCACCAGGACATGGTAATGTTTCCCCAACAACGAGCCCTGGATCCCCCCGCGACCTGAAGGACCTGCTGAACAGGAAGAAGACAGCCTTCAGGGATGGCGACAGAGACCTACTGAAGAGCATGCAGAGGGAAATGAAAGTGAGGCTGAGGGGGAGCAAAGATGCTCACCAGAGGAAGCTGGAAAACAAGCGCCAGCAAAACAACGTGAGGGATTTTTGGTCTGGTATGAATATGATCATAGGTTTCCAGCCTAAGGGGAATCAGGCTGAGGGAAACCTGAACATAGTTGAACGTGTCCTTCAACAGGTTCAGTACAGGATCCCCAGATGCCCCCTTCTCCTCCTCCAGCCACAGAGACCCCACACCCTGCCCCCACAGCTGCTTCCCTCTCACAGCTCCCCGGTGATTAATAACACCGGCTTACACTGTTCCTACGTACACCCCCCAAACCCCCGTAATAGACTTCAACAGCCCCATCATCACCCCTCACCATCCAGCAAGTCAAGCAATGTGGATGCTCCCTCAGATTGCTCACCTGGACTCTTTATTTATGATGTTGTGCATTGCACCTGTTATAAATCAGATTATTCTGATATTTCAAGGCTTGTGCAGCTCCAGATATATAGACCGACTTGCACTAATGGACAATGTATTATAGTATATTATATATAGTATGTTATATTACCATTGTACAGTGTATATTCAGCATACAGTATAGCTATGGGTCTATCTTTAGTCTATATTTTCTTTTTCTATGATACATGTGAAGTGGCTGCTGCAACACTGCAATTTCCCTTTGAGATTAATGAAGTACTCTATCTATCTATCTATCTATCTATTTATTTTTTTAATACAGCTGGGCAGTTAGCTGGCAGTTTGCCACTTCAGTAAGCCTCAGCTTTCGCATATTATCATCGCATCATTGAACTCACTTAGAATATAACAAAGGCTTACATTAACTTCAGTTGCATTCTAATAGTTTGCTGGCAGCCAGCCACTTTGAAAAGGCTCAAAGTCAGGACTTAAACAGGCCAAAAAAATTTTTTTTCCCTTCATCGTTAGGGCACATAGGCCTATATGATCTACTCATGGCTATCTAGAAAGGCGGCAACCATGATCTGATTTTTAAATGCCAAGAGCAAGGTATGGAGAGAGGACTTCTTTACCAAGAAAGGTAAAGTAGACACAACAAAAACCTTAGAGGGCCACATAGGGGGTAAAAGCACGTGGATGAGTCATAATGACAATTTTATTTTGTTATGTCCTCCATCACACCTGATCAAAGATGCATGTTGTTAAGCCATTGCACAGAACGGGGCTGTCAGGTTCTGATAGTGTTCCTGATCACTACCAGTGATTCAAAAATTGATGTAGAAACATGTTTTGCCCCATTTGGCCAATTTAGAAAATGTTAGACATATTATTCCCTAGCTTGATATATTACCTCTTCACTATACATTTCTGTTGCATAGCTACTAAGCTGTGATGTATATCTGATTACTTGTAGCATACTCATTCCACTTTGAAGATATAACTTCAGATTATTTTTGATCTTTCAAGGTTTGTGCAGCTCTATATTCATCGACCGACTTGCACTAATGTACAATGTATTATAGTACATTATATATATAGTACTTTATATTACCATTGTATAGTGTATATTCAGCACAGTATAGCTATGTGTCTATCCTTAGTCTATAGTTTATTTTTCTATTATATATACATATATTGCTCCAGTAATCTCTAAGTACTTGTAGCATACTCATTCCACTTTGAATAAATAACTTCATTATTATTGATTATATTGTGCTTCCTGAATGCACTGATTTGAATACAGGTGTAATTATTCTAGCCCAGGAAAACAGAGTCTAAATTGGAAACAACTATCTTGAGTGTTACCAGAATGAGTGTTGAACCTTAATATGACTAATTTTTGCATTTGCATAATACATGGCGGCATGTTGTATTAGTTGAAATTGCACGTCAGGAGAGCCTGTTTAACATCACCCTGGCCTGGAGTCAGTTTCCAAAACAAAGGAAATCCATGGACTTAAGATACATATTTGTCTAACCAGAAACATCCAGAAAACATGGATTAATCGTGTAATTAAATGAATTATTTTATAGATTTACAAGATAATATTCTAAAAAGTAACAATATTAATTTAGAAAACTAGAGCACATAGTAATCGGGATTAAATACATTGAAAAAAATCTGTTATCATTTCAGTTTAATAGTGTTCGGCCAATGGACGATGCCATGATGGATACTGAAGAGTCCAGGATGTTATCTCCTTCAGGATGTAAATAGAAGAGGTAAGCTGAACTTATTCACGTAACGTAGCAAAAAAAGCATGTTATAGCAGTCAGGAAAAAGTTCCCTCCATTACTTGTATACACAACTCAGAAAAAGTTTGCCAAGCATCTGAACTGTCTACCGAGACGCCTACGCTAATTGTGATAATTTAGTGTATTAAGGGAAGTGTTTGTGAAAGATGTGCCTCTGATAAGAGTCAGGCAGCAACTTTAATGCTGCTAAAATGCATTCTTACTGCGTCTTGGTGATGTAGAATACATACATGAACCAGCTACATTCAAGTGAGTAAATCAAAACGTTCCGCTCCCATGTTTACCGTCACTCTTCACTATGAAACATGCACTGAGATAAATATACCAAAGACGGTCCGGGAAGGAAATGAGGCTGATTAAAGTGTTGTAGAGTCGGACCAGAGTGAACAAAATACCGAAGTGAACTTGGGAGGGTTTGATTGACAGGCAGCTTGTTACCACTCCAATTAGAGAGTGTTTACCACCTCCTGCTGTGTGCGTGTGCATGTGTATAACTTTGTACATGTCAGCGTAGGTGTATGAGACAGTACACGTGTGTGTGTGTGTGAGCATGGAGAGTGTAATGTCTATCTCTGACTGTACGAGTGTTTTTTTTCCAATTCCTTCAGCAGTTCCGGCTCTCGCGCCTTTAATTGGTGTATGCTGTAATGACAGCTTGGTGCCACAGTCAGACTGGCACTTTGACAGATGGATGGAGCAGGTCTCCAGGGGGAAGTAGGTGATTGGTTCAGCTTTTAGCCAATTTTACTGTCCTCTTTCTCTCTATTAGTAGATTTTTACCTCTATGTTTTTATGTTCAATAAGGCAACATGATGGTGTTTCTGATTCTGAATTATTATATGTTGCAAAGGGTAAAAAAGCAGCAAACAGTTCCCTCGTCCTATTTTAAACATTTAAAAATATTTGTATTGTTTCAAGATCAATAACATTTTGATGAGTGTTATAGTTATGGAACAAAAAATCTCCTTCTGAGTCCTGCTTATATAAATATGGCTGCATAGCTCCGAATACAATCTGGTGAGCTGCCATATGACAAATAGTCGTACAAAAGAGTTCATTTCCACTTTTGAGAGGAAAAACTCCTTCGATTTATAATTCAGTGTCTCCATCACATTTTGTATCGGGCCAGCCTGCTTGGGCATTTTGTCAGCCAAAGATAAAGTAGGCTATTATTTTAATTTTGTGCTATAGTATAAATCATTCTGCAAATCTGTGAGTTTTTTCCAATGCAGTTTTAAATCACAAGCCTTCATTTTAAAGAAAAAGCATTTTTTTCTAGGTGGAGGGCTGGGCAGAGCATAACAGAGCAGGGAGAGGCAGGGGTGGAAGGAGCGGAGGAGTTTGCTTTCGAGTCTCATGCTTGGCTAATCCAAAAATACAATCAATTCTTTGAGTGTCACTCTTCAGCACACTAAAATAAATATAAATGACAAAATCAAATATCTTGACATCCTTCATAACTTTCAGCCTTTGCTCGTGGTCAAATTCTAGAAAAGCTATAGAACAACACGTGCACAAAGCGCAAGTGCGGGTAAATGCTGCAGGGAGCCAGGGAGGGAGTTACAATGTAACCAAACTTATTTACCGTGGTTAAATAGAGGGATAATGGAGCAAAAAAGCTTGAGTGCTGAGTGTCTCTGGTACAATGTTGGAACTAGCTGAGCCAACTCTGATTCGGTGGTGGCAAAGTACGGTCACCTAAAAGCTGAAGAGGCAGACTGTGGATTTTAGCAACACAAATGCAAACCTTTTACAGAACAAACTCTCCTAGGAGGTTTGTGATTAATTGCTGATTCTAAAAAAATAGCAAAAAAAGATCTCAGATGGTAAGAATGAGCAGTTCCTGTGACAATATATACCAATGTGACGCAATACACTGCGGTAAAATCAAAGCTCCACAGCACACCATATGGTCCTTCTGCACAGGAGAACTAAAGAATGGCATCACACTTCTCTGCTCTCTCATGACCAAAGTGCTGTGTGATTTGACCTGTGAGTAATTTGCAATGTTCCTTTAGCGGATAGAGAGAATCACTGAAGTGAATGACAAACTCTGTCCTCCTTTACAGGAGTTATAAAGACAAGGAGGGTTGCATGTGTTTACGTGTGTTTTTGAATACTGTATAGGCACGCTGCAATTTGTGTAGGCGTCGTGTATGTGTGTGTGCTTGCTGTGTATGTGCAGATGTAATACTAACACTTACTGTGTACTGTGCTTCATTGAACCTGTTCTCGTAATTCTGCTGTGTGTGTGTGATTGGTGTGTAATGTTGAGGGTCAAGTGTAGGGTACTGAGTAAAATTTTAATAGACTCATTTTTTTGTGTTTGTTTGGAGTTTGTGTGTTTGGTGTGTGTGTGTGTGTGTGTGTGTGTGTGTGGGGGGGGGGTCAAGATGCACACACTTTAAAACAGCTGGTTTTCCGGGATCTTTTTCGTTGGAGAGTTAACATAAAGTCCAACCATTAAGATTCTCCGACCATTAAGAGTCACGGGATGCGCATACAGAAGTAAGTGCACTCGCATGCCTGTGGTTTGAGTTCACACATGCGCGCACATGCATGTGTGTCTGCATGGCTGAGTTGTATTAATCACACACAGACGCACATACATACACAAATGTGGGACTTTTGGTAAACAATCACACGAGCATAGGTGTGTGCGTCTCGTCCTCCGTGACCCTTTTCACCCACCATAGTGAGCGCGCTCACGCATGTGTATGTGTGTGTCTGTACGCTGAAATAGTGAGTTCTATGTTGTGTTTTGTGCCTCAGGTCTCTTGCTCCTCTTTGAAGTGTGAGAGCTGTGTGCTTTTGATATGAAGGCATTTAATAAGCCTCACTCACTCTGCCTATGTGTGTGTGCATGCTCGAGTGAGTTTAGCACCAAAAAATTCAATCTGCCTCGCTCTCTTCATGTGCAATTGCATTCGTATGTGTGTTTGAGTGTGTGTGTTTTAGTTTGAAGAAAATCAACCCTCACTCTTGGCATTGCATATTGTCATGGCTGTGTCCCCGTATCATAATATATTTGCACGCACTTTCTGGAAAACACATACAAACATGAATAAATCAAGCTGACCTCATGCTCTCTATGGTGTTTCTTTTCTTTTTTTCAGTGAAGGAGAAGGAAACCTCTACGAATGAGTGAACACACCGAAAGAGAGACAGACAGACAAGTCTGTAAAGATTTGCCTTTTTGGAAAACAAGTAAAATAGACCAAATAATTTAGCTTATAAAACACAGTATATACAAAGAGTTTTCCATTTCGTATTCGTTTTAGATTTTTCAGCTGATGTTTAAACAGACTTCCCAACCTTGGCTGTCCAAGAAAAACGCAGGGTTGCCTTTTTCTGTTATTCTTACTATAAATATTTTATTTGTATTTTTAGCCAGGAAAGCGTAATGGCTTCTAAGGATAAGGATGGCAGTGTTGGTCCGTCAGTTGGTCGATCCAGCACTTTGGTCCATACTGAAATATTTCTACAACTGTTGGCTCGTTTGCCATGAACGTTTGTACAGATAGAGATATATGTAGTGAAATGTCTCAACAAGTATTGGTTAGACTGCCACAAATGTTGGTAGTGTCAAAATTTCTATTTTTCCAAAGCTTTGGCTTACGACTGAATACTTTGCAAAACATATAACATCCCCATCAGCCTCAACTTCGTAGCATCAGCATGATAGCATCGTCATTGTGAGCATTTTAGCATCACAGATGTCGTAATCATGCTGATGTTAGCCTTAAATTCAAAGCTGTACAGTCTGTATATAGTCAATTTATGCTATTTCTACGGCTATGTCGTTTTTGTCTTTAATGTCATTCAGAGCCAGTTTTATATGTGATTTTGCATTGCCTTCCTGTGCCTTGCATTGCACCACTTGTCATACATACTTGCAAACTGCTCTAGATTTTTTTTACCATGTTAATTTTACATACTATACTGTGCAGAGTGTGGGCTGTCTTGCATGTATTATACCAAATCTCTCCTCTATCTGTTAACATTGCCATGTGTGTGTACACTACCTGTCCAAGGCGTATCACAACTGAATCAGATCTATCGAGCTAAAACATCTGTTGTGTCCTCTAGCCCCCTCTTTCTGTCTCCGAACTCTTTCTCTATTTATCTCCCAATTAGTGTTTCTTTTATTACAGCACTTTAGGTTGGAGCGCTCTAACAACTTTCTCTCCCTCTCTCTTGCTCTGTTTCCTCCTCTCTCTTTTTAAGCCACTTGTTCTCTCTCCATCTCCCTGTAAACACTTTCAGCTTTTCTCCACTTGTCTTTCATCTCTTTTCTGTAGGCCTCCCCTCTCATCTCCCCCTAGATCAGCGCACTCCCACTCTCTTTCTCTCTCTCTCTCTCTCTCGCTCGCTCTAACACTTAAGCTTCTCTCTTTCCCTCTCTCAACCTCCTGCTGGGCCCCTGCTCAGCAATCTTGTCATTACACACTAAAAACACCTTTTATCAGATGAGACTTTAAAATAACACATTAACCCATGCTGTGCGTGCACACATATTAACGCCATCCATATACAACACACGCCAAATGCACATAACACAAACATTAAGACACAGTCAATTTACAAGATCATGATTGTATTTGGACCAACACACCAGTTGGATACAAAAGTCCAAGCTGACTTGAATTCAGTGTTTGGCTGAAGAACGTTTGAGCAGGATGGATGAGTGCTGTCACACAGGATTGAGCACAGTTCGTGCAGCTAAAGGACGGTTTTCCCAGCTCACTACCATTCGTCACCGTGCTGTCCGTGTGCTTCCAAGTGTGTGTCATGAGTGACAGCAGAGACAGTGAGAAAGAGTGTGTCTGACGTGGGACAAAGGTTGAGAAACACAACAACATGGTGCTGCAAGCCACCACAACGGATACAATTACAAGAACATGAGCTGAACAGAATGAATGCATGTACTTGTCAGTTCTGTCAAATCAGGGTTATAAACTGAGATCATTTTTCGAGCACTAGGAACTTATTTGTATCTGTGTGTGTAAACCTAATAAAATTTGACTTTATTTAAATGGATTTTCCCCTTGGGCAGTTTGGTTTTTAGTTGGTATTTTTTACTAGGGACAACACTGACAACACGGAGTAATGTGCCCAATACTAATCGACTACCAAGTTATTTATTTTAGCCCACCCGCTGAGAAACAGGGTTTACAATGTGTCTGTATTTCTAGGTGTGTGTGTGCCATTGCTCACACCACTTTGTTTGTTAATCTCATTATTCTCTCCATCATCTTGGCTTTGTTGGCAGCTTAACACTGGAATGGGATCAGGCTGGATTTAGTTTCCTTTTTAGGATACAGAGAACAGGTCCCTCACTCAATTGGTAATTTTGCTTCACTTACCTCACTTTACCCTACTTTTCTCTTTTTTCCACCTGCCTCCATTTCTCTCTCTAGCTCTCTGTTTCTCTGATGATCATTGTCTGTCTCTTCATCTTTCTTAATATTTATCACACTTGGCTCTCCTTTGTTGTCCTCCCATCACTCCCTGTCCCTCTCTCCTAGTCTAGCTCCTGTATTCTCTGCTCTTACTGATAAAAATGTGTTTTGTGAATGAGACAAGGAAGAACGTGGACTCATTTACTGCTTTTTCTATAGATGATATCTCAAGTTAATTTAGCTTAAAAACATCTCATATGCAATACAGGTAGATGTCCTCAAATATCTGCTCTCACACCTATAGTAATCTCATAATATTCACTTTTTCAGGTGAAACGTTGATGCTGTGCTATGGTTATATAATACTCCATAAGATGTATCTCATGTCAGAATTCTCCAAAACATCAAAAGAGCTTGATTGTAAAAATTTAAAATTAGGGAAAAATTAAGTATTTACATTAATACCTCTTAGCTTAAAATACCAATGCCTTTGTAAAGTTATACATCAGAGTTTTTAAAATTGTAAATACAATTAATTGTGCTTTCATTAATTATTTTGGAAAAAAAAATAAGTGTGTGAGGTTTATTCTATTAGCCAGTGGTATAGAAGGAACTTATCCAGTAGCTGAAAAATGCATAATCACTTTTAAAACTCATAATTCAATAACTTAATAGGCTAAATAATTTATATTTACTACACCTAAAACTAAAAGCGTTGTGGTTATCATGTAAAATTCAATGTACTTATTTCAGACGCAGATACTGTATGTAATAATAATAAAACTATGTAGGATTCTGTGCCATGACCTTGGTGTTTGTTTGTACTGTTTTCTAACCTGGTTCTATTCACTTGTATGTTTTGGGCAAAAGCTAACATGAAGCTGCATCAACTAACTTGTGTTAAACAGATTAAAAAGGTATTTTCATATAACACACACAGGTAGATAAATAAGCAGTTTTAATTTATTCAGTTTTTTCCATACCACTTTACATACTCACCATTTCATGTTCAAGGTCACTTGGCCAGGAGGAGCTGGAGATTGGGCAACCAAACCTATTAGCGGTCCCTCTACCACCTGAGCTACACTCACCTACTCCTGACAGCTGTCACTAAGGTTTCTTCCTCGTTTTTCTCAGTCAATCTCTTTATCCCTCTCTCTCTCTCTCTCTCTCTCTCAGCCTGTCCTTTTCTCTACAACTCTCACTTGCTCACATTTTACTTGTGTGTGCATATGTGTGTGTGTGTGTGTGTGTGTGTGTGTGTGTGTGTGTGTGTGTGTGTGTGTGTGTGTGTCTGTGTGGAGTTACTGATGAGGTTAAGCACATGATTAATGGGTCTATCTAACAGCGTTTACACTGCACTCATCTCCACCTAACTACACACAGGAGCGCACACACCCAGCCACACATGTCAGACTCTCCGTTGCCTAGGGTAACAGTATGTAAATGATATGCAGATGACAGGAACTCAATTAGGAGACCAGAGAGCTATGACTCGGCAGAACTCCATTAGTGAAGCACAGATCAGCTCTCAGACTGACTATCTGTTCCCCCCCCCTCTTTTTCTATCCTATGCTATCTATCTGTGTGTGTGTGTGTGTGTGTGTGTGTGTGTGTGTGTGTGTGTGTGTGTGTGTGTGTGTGTGTGTGTGTGTGTGTGTGTGTGTGTGTGTGTGTGTGTGTGTGTGTGTGTGTGTGTACACTTGTATGGCTATAAGTTGTAAGGACCACTTCATCTTTTAAACCATGGGAGTGAGGACTTTTAGGGAAAGTGAGGAAATTTTATCCAGTCCTCACTCTCTGACACACATGTTAAGGGCCATTTGAGGGTTAAGACTTGGTTTAAGGGTTCAGGTTTGAGTTAGGTTTAGGTCATGGTTAGGGTTGGAGTTAGGCATGTAGTTGAGGTTAGGGTACGTGGCTAGGGAATGCATTATGTCAATGATTGTCCTCCCAAAGATAGAAGTACAAATGTGTGTGTGTGTGTACACTTGTATGGCTATAAGTTGTAAGGACCACTTCATCTTTTAAACCATGGGAGTGAGGACTTTTAGGGAAAGTGAGGAAATTTTATCCAGTCCTCACTCTCTGACACACATGTTAAGGGCCATTTGAGGGTTAAGACTTGGTTTAAGGGTTCAGGTTTGAGTTAGGTTTAGGTCATGGTTAGGGTTGGAGTTAGGCATGTAGTTGAGGTTAGGGTACGTGGCTAGGGAATGCATTATGTCAATGATTGTCCTCCCAAAGATAGAAGTACAAATGTGTGTGTGTGTGTGTGTGTGTGTGTGTGTCTGTGTGTGTGTGTGTGTGTGTGTGTGTGTGTCTGTGTGTGTGTGTGTGTACACTTGTATGGCTATAAGTTGTAAGGACCACTTCATCTTTTAAACCATGGGAGTGAGGACTTTTAGGGAAAGTGAGGAAATTTTATCCAGTCCTCACTCTCTGACACACATGTTAAGGGCCATTTGAGGGTTAAGACTTGGTTTAAGGGTTCAGGTTTGAGTTAGGTTTAGGTCATGGTTAGGGTTGGAGTTAGGCATGTAGTTGAGGTTAGGGTACGTGGCTAGGGAATGCATTATGTCAATGATTGTCCTCCCAAAGATAGAAGTACAAATGTGTGTGTGTGTGTGTACACTTGTATGGCTATAAGTTGTAAGGACCACTTCATCTTTTAAACCATGGGAGTGAGGACTTTTAGGGAAAGTGAGGAAATTTTATCCAGTCCTCACTCTCTGACACACATGTTAAGGGCCATTTGAGGGTTAAGACTTGGTTTAAGGGTTCAGGTTTGAGTTAGGTTTAGGTCATGGTTAGGGTTGGAGTTAGGCATGTAGTTGAGGTTAGGGTACGTGGCTAGGGAATGCATTATGTCAATGATTGTCCTCCCAAAGATAGAAGTACAAATGTGTGTGTGTGCAGACGTGCGGAGTTACTGATGAGGTTAAGCACATGATTAATGGGTCTATCCAACAGCGTTCACACTTTGTCAAATACCTTGAGAAAAAATACTTTTACTTTAAACCGGGTCCACTGAAAGTAAAAGTTAGATTTTCATCATGGTCAAATAAAATACTTTGAAGCATCTTTTCACACTGAGATTTTTGAAGCACAAGTGAATGAATTATATGCATTATGTCTTCATATCATAGACACGGTAAAATCACAGAGTTAAATCACATGTAGCTTGTAATACATGAAGAAATATTTGGAAACCGTTATATTGAGCGATATTGCACTACTTATGTTAGAATTTGCAACATCCCTATTATTGGTGCTAATGTTAAAAGCTGATTGTATGTAGAACTTCTCATTTCTCTAAATTATATACTGATATACTTCAAGTTTAAGCTGATTAAAACCCATTACCCCTTACTTGTGAATCCCAATTTAACCCATCTGTGGGCCATGAACTGTTAGATAAACTAACACTGCCTTTATAAAATGCACTCAAGCACTTCTTGCTGTTTTATTTTTAATAAAAGCAATCAGTAATCTGTAGATCTGAATGATTAATACAGAACAAAACACAGCAGAATTCATATAAGAAAGTAGAAAATGACCATTGATATTTTTTTAAACACTGCTCTTGATATATACAGCCAGTTGTTGATGTTCTGCTATTCCTCAGAGAGAAATATGTCATGTTGTTTATGGATCATTCAGAGACTGATCCATAATTCAGATATTTCAGTTGACAAGCAAACCATCCTTGATCTCATCCTTGCTGAATCCCTTTGGGAGTACATAAGTCAACCCATAAATATATCATGAAATTCAAAGGTAACTTTTATTGCTTTTGCATAAAAAAAATTAAATTAGTTAACTAAGGCTCTAAAACAAAATACCATAAATGAACTGAATCATAAATTTTTTAAAAAGTTTTTTGTGTTTTGTTTGTTATAAAACAGATGACAGTTTTTCCTTGAGGCCATGTTCAGCATCTCAGGGTGGTTAATTTGTCGGGGGGATTGCTAGCAGCTCTTACAGATTGAGCTGTAATTGAGATTAAAGACTATTACATAAAGCATATTGTGGTACTGTCATATGAAGCGTATATTGCTGTCAGTGTCAGTTATGAAAAAAGTTATCAAGCAAAGTACTGTCATACTTGGCTCATGTGTCATTTCAGTGAACCAAAGGATGTTCTAAAAAACCTTATAGATGTACAGCAATAGGAATATTACAGAGACGTCTGCGCTAAAAGATTAAAATACACAAAAACACCTGTAATACGTTTTTTGCTTTTTGTGTATATTAATCACTATAGCATTATTATAGCACACTAAATTAATATAGTGCTAATATACTGATGTAATACTGTATGCTATGGTTATATTTCTTGGCAGGGTATTTTTTTAAGCACCCACACAGTCCAAGTCTTACTACCTTGTGCAGGGCTTTTGACTTCACTGGGGCAGCTGACTTAAATCTCCAACTCCAAATATGGCCTGTTATCTGTACCAGTCTGACCTCTTTTCTTGACATATTCGAATATTCGCTTTCTCCACAACAAATGTGTTCTTCCCAGTTTATGAGGCGCAAGGAGCATAAATGCACAATTTCCAGCCCCTGCCCAGATTCCAGTGCCTTTTAAAACTTCTTTCCCCTTTTTTCTTAAAAACCTATCTTAAATCATGCATGGCTGTACCTTCACCATGAAGGTACAGTGAAAATGGGCTGAGGGAATGAAGCACACCTGTGCTTCTCTATTTTGCTTTACCTTCTTTCATCTTTCTATTCTGTCCTCTCTTCCGGTGCGTAGTAATGAAGTTAACCAAAGTGCTTCCTTCCCTCAAATTCTTTTCTTTTATCTGTGTATGTTCCATTTGGTGAGTTTTTCCTCTTTTCCTCCTCCATCCTCTGTCTGTCTTGTATGTGTGTCCGGTCATGCGGTTAACAACAAACCCGTCCTTGTCTCTGATCCTTCCATCCTCCTCCTCTTACACTCTCCCTCGTTACTTCTCTGTCTATCAACCCCCTCCTTTATTTTTACCCCCTATCTTCTCTTTCCTTATGTGTTTCATCTTCACTTCTCTCCCCTCTCTCCTCATTTCCTTCCCTCTGCCTCTCTGTGACTGGTCATGCAGTTAACGACAAAGGCAAGCAGGTAGTTGCTGTACACCAGGTTGACTCACAGGGTGCGCGGAGTCTCGGGCGTGTTCCAGCCTAGCACAGATACACACAGACACAGCCAACGCTCGCAGGGTTTCACTTCCCATCCACTGGCTGCATTTATACCAGTTAGTATCCTAGCAGAACTAAAAACAAGGAGCAGGGATCATGGATCCCTCACGTCAGGACACAGGCTCCTTGTACTCCTTCAATCATGTAACACATCAACAAGACCACAACTTTACAACATGAAACACTTTATTTCCTTAGTCATGTACTGAAGATATATATATATTTTTTTAAAGATACATAGTTAGAATTTTGATCCTGTTTGTTGGTTGTGTGTTTGTTGGCAAGATAATTCAGAACCTTGCCAAAAGATTTCATTGAAATTGGGTGGAAAGTCAGGTTATATGTGATGAGTTTTTTTTAAATGATTATTTCTCTGTTATTAAAAGAACATAATTAACTTACTTTTACAAGCTAATTTTTTTCTCCGTTTTCTTATATACCAGTCATCGACTGGACTTCTGCATGCACTTGAGTGCACACAAACATTGAAAAAAGTCTGCACACTAATGAAAATGAACCCTGTAATCCTTATTAAAATTCTGAATCTTGTAATTTATATAGGCCGCACTTCGTGTTGTATTGGTTTTCACTGAGAGATCACCATTTCATGTTTTTGTTGAGACTGAAAGAATTTGAAAACACCTTTCAATATAATGCAGCCGCATACACAAAGTGCGTCACTGAAACTTATAGAATTAAGAACGCACACGAATTATTGAAGTTATAGTTGGACATGAACATTTTAATTAAGGCGGTATTTATTGCAGGAATATTGCATTGTCGCATGACATTGTAAGGATGTTTATAATTCTGTGGTCAATCAGTGTACTCTATAAGCATTGCTATCTGGGTTTGTGTTTGTTATGTTGTGTGGTCTGGTGTGTAGCCGCTCACAGGATGTCGTTTGCTCGTGCACCAACATATCTTTTCCTCAAGCATAATTCAAGGTTTTCTATATTCATATTTCAAAGCACATATTGTATGTGTGTACTTGTAAACACATGCAGCCCATATTACCCTGGACACACACACACACACACACACACACACACACACACACACACACACACACACACACACACACACACACACACACACACACACACTCCACCACCGCCACACAATTTGGAAAACCAGCTTCAATTACTTTTCCTTGCTCTCTCATTTTGTATAGCTGGTTTACTGTATCAAAACAGATTTGACTGCACTGCATATAAGTAATAAGAAATCAATACCTGTGTAAACGTGACAGTGTAAACAAGACTTCAGCTTTTTTCATTGTCATTGTTTGTTCATAACATCTGTTGAGAATTCCTGCCTCCATCTTTTCCTCTATTTCTGTCTCTTTCATTTGCTCGTATCGCTTTCAGGGATGAAACTATCTTAAGTGCTGTCACTCACACACTGATCACAGGTACTTGCTCGTGCGTTTTCCTCTGCTGTACTTGTCTACGTTGTGGTTGAAAAACGATTTGGGCTCAGAGTTCAATCCCTCCCTGCCTCCTGAACTACATTAGTGCCCCTGGTGCTCAAGGATTGAACCCTGCCAGAACTTTCTCTGCCGGGTTTCCATTTCCATTATTCGAATAAATAAGGAGCAAAAACCGACTTGGATTTTTGTCACTGTGCCAACTTGCTCTGAGAAGAAGCAGTTATAGCGAGAATAAATGGAGCAGCGACAGATTTACTTCATTTAATGAGTATAATAATTTGACAACAGAATACTTGTACACAGATCAGACATGCGTTTGCAAATTGGCATTTCCAGAACAGAGAGATAAAATTGTGTTTGTATTTCAGAATGCTTGCAGTTTTTTTTTTTAAGCGATAAACCACAAGAGGGTATAACAGTGATTTTATAACAGCTAAGAGCTGTTTGTAGGTCTTGTAGTGAGAAACCCTCTGTTCTTCTAAAATCACTTTGGTATATCCTGAAGTGGATTATTGCTTTTTATGTAGCAAAGGTAACAAATTATATTGCAAGGAAGGCTACTGTTCAATTCATCTTTTATGCTTTTAATCAATAAAAAATTAATGAAAGTCTTTCACCGCTACTGTCTACGTTTTCTTACCATCCAGTCTGGGAAAGGGCCAGTTTTGTGAAAACACAATCACTGATGCAAAGTTGAACTAGGACTATTTGACCATCCTCTGTTGTTGTTGTTTAGAGTGACTGAATTGTTCTGCCTTTTAAACCAAAATACCATCGAAAATTGTAAAAAGGGCTATCCGATTTTAGTCTGGCCGATTCCTGCCACTAGTGCCTGGGCCCAGTGCAGTCACTCAAGTTTGAAAGACTGTGGTTGGATTTTGACTGGAGTCAAGGTGAAGGGCCATTGTCTTGAGACGCAAAGCCTTTCACTCTCAGAGAACCAGATTTGCCCAACAAACTCAGATTCGCCCTGACAGTTCAAATGATCCTGTCAGTTTGCACCCATTTAGTGTAACAAAGCCTTTACTCTCCCTCCCCTCTGTCTTTTTCTCCAGCTGTCCCTTCTCCTCTAGCCTTATCAATAACTACTCCCTTTAACTCTGTTTCTATTTCTTCATCTCTCTATTTTATGATTTTTAGTCCCATTTCTTTCTTAGCATTAGTGCACTTGTTTTTCTCTTGATTTAGTTCATCTTAAGGCACTTCAGACAGTAACTGAAATGTGACGTCTATTGCTGCTACTGCCTTTACTAAAATAAATACATGGGACAAGGATAAGAGAGAGACTCCACTCCAGATATATTCATGTGTGTATCTTTGTGTGCGTGCACATGTGACAGCAGACAGTAGTTGGACAAAGGGATGGAAATAAATAATAAATGGAAGACATCTTTTAGACTCCCCATGGAGATAGTAAAGCAGGGATGGATTTGGAGAGGAATACAAGAAGGGATGAAGGACAGATGGATTTTTTGTGTCCATCTATCTTGCATTTTAAAATGCAAGTAGACAGGGGCCTAAGAAAACAGAAGGACGGGATGATCAAAATCACTTAGCACTTGTGAGAAAGTGACTGAAGAAAATGGAGGCCGGTATGGAGGACCGAAATGATGGGGGGATGTCAGAAATAATGGTTGAGACAAGAGTGAAGAAAGACAGCGGTAAGAATTAAAGGTACAGACAAAGTGAGAGAAGGTGAAACAACAGGAACAATCTGCTTCAAGGCAGATAACCTAAATTATTTAAACAAAAATGCGTTCAGCCCTCAGATTAGAGTTTATACTGTATGTTGTTGCCAAAAATTATTTTTATAATTCTACAATTAAAACTTTTTCGGTCTTTGTGTACTAAATTAATCTCCTACTGCTGTTTTACACATGTACTATAAATGCAACAACATACTCACTTTAAAGAGGCAATCAAGACAGTGATCCGTCTCTGCATTTCTGGACAGCAGATCAGTTTGAAATATTGCAGAGAGTGTTGGAACAGTCAGGAACAGCCACAGTGAGCTGTTAGATGAAGAGTTGCAGGCAACAGGTTGCACCCCTCCAACTTCTCAGAGAAGTCACCAACTCCTTTCACTGTGCCCTGCTGTTCACATACCCATGCCTTGTGCAGCATAAAATCAGATCACTGTTGCTAAAAGAATGATGGGGAAAGGCCAATTATTGCCGATTCTATGACCTGTAGTATTAAACCGCATTTGCTCTTACCACCAGTAAATACAGGTGGTGCCAAATTGGTCAGGACTGAAATCTGCAAGATTGCTACTTTAAATGGAAAGTTTAGTGCAGTATTCCCAACCGAGGATACTTGTTGCCAGGGGGTATGTGGAAAGATTGTGGAGCAGTTCAACTCATTTGATAAAACAGAATTTATGATTTCATAAAAAATAAAAAAAACATGTAAATACACACACACACACACACACACATGCATACACATACACACAAGCATGCATACACACACATTATATATATATATATATATATATATATATATATATATATATATATATATATATATATATATATATATATATATATATATATATATATTCATACACACACACACACACACACACATATACGCATATGCATACTTACAGGCATACGCGCACACACACACACACACACACACATACATATATATATACACACACTATATATATATATATATACACTTAACTCTGCTTCATGTTGAGCCTGACCCTGTCTCTGAGCTCTTAGCTTTGCTTAATTGCTTAATTAAGCTTGTTGAAGTCTAAAATTCAGTATCTAAGTCTCAGACTGGGACACATGGTCAATTAAACATGTTGGGACCTGCAATTGCTGGGCACATAGTTTAATTTGTTTCCTGATCCATACATGAAAAATGATTGTGGCTTGCTTAAATTTTTCGGCACATTAAAGTCTGACATTTTTTGTTCAAACTGACCTTCTTTAGATGTGCTTCCTCAATGTCACTTCATTTATACAAACACTTTTCTGCAGAGCACCGTTTTTAATCACTTCCTGATCCAGGTCTGCAGATGTTATATTCAAGTAATAGTACAGTATTTTGATGGTAATGAATTTTTAGACTTGGCATTAAGACAAAGAACTCCAGTGGCAGTCCACAGCAGTTTGGGTCCATTGGAACTGGTGCTGAAATATAATTTTGTGCTGCTTGCAAAATATTATAGCAGGATATGGGATATAGCAGCTTCATTTCAGTGTTGACATCTAAAACTCTCTGCTAACCAGTATGATAAAATTGGCCGTTGGGAGCTGCTTGATACTATTTCCCCTACAGGCCCACCTAGCTTTTTAAACCACTTTGACTGCACTCATGTAGTCTGTGACGGCACACCATAAATAATGTAATGCCTCTTATAGTACTTATGCTCTTGTTGCTTCTCAAAACACTTAAGTTCTACAGGAGTGCTTAAAACGCTCCAAATCTCTTTTACATTCTTCTCCTTCTAAAAAACAAAAGAAAAAAATGCAAGAAAGACAAACAGCAAGGAGGGGAGAAAGACAAGAGTCAGACTAAGAAATGGATGGCAAATGAGAGACATCCCAAAAGATGTGTGTGTATAATAATACTTTTCTTGGTACTGTGACAGCCTGTGGGTCAGAAAACAGTTGAGAGAGAACTTATTTTAGATCTAGGGAGTCCTTTGGGTCAGTGTAGAAGCAGCTACAACAAAATTTGGCTTTTGGGAAATCTATGTTGATGCTAACCAGACTCTTTCAACTACAAAAGTCTGAAGAGCTGCTTTGATGTAGCGCACAACTTCAAGTCAGTAAAATGTTTGGATCAGAGTGTCCAATTTTACTGTTCAAAAACCAAAGGGCATGGGATATCAGTCACGGTCTCACGGTGAGACTGCAGTCGTTCTCTCACCTACCTGCAGTTTGCGCAAAAGGCAAAACTCAAAACTGCAGCCATGTGTTTGTGCAGATCAATTATTAGGAATAATTTGGGATCCAAGCATGGCATCAATAAATGTTCTCTGTAGCAGCACAGACTTAATGTGATGACCTTCTCCTCAGGGTGTCCAGCTCCTGGAGAGATTTTGTGTATGATCCGCAATAGCTATCTGCAGTAGTAGCCGACGCAGTCCAGATAATGACTGTGCATTGGCTGTTGCTCATGAAATGAATGAAAATGAAAAGAAAATCTAGAAATATTGGTGTAAATTACACGATGCATGTGTAAAAGGATGCTATGGATATCTACCTATGTCACCATGCGGAGATAAGCACATGTTGAAACTGGAAATATTCAATATTATTTTTGTCTAATTAATCTCTATGTAGGTATGTGTAAATCCCTACAATTACACAGGAAAGAAAAACTCATAAAAACAAAATGTCTAATCCTTGAAGCTTTGCCATGGATGCTTGCCAGTTTTCTTTAATGGGTTGTCAGGTTGTGATATTTCTTGATAACTTGGAACATGCTTTTGGCTTTAAATTGGAGGTTCTTAAAAAATTTCAACCCACAACCCATGTGAACCTTTTTTCTCTCATCTAGAGACCCAGGCCAAAAAGCTTTTAAATATTATAAGTACATTGGTATTCTTCTCATGGGTTAGAGCACCACAGTTGGGAAGCCCTGAACTGAAACATATTTGATAATCATCTATAGTAAGCCTGCTTGAAGCAGGTAGGGGCTGGCACCCACGGGTGGAATGGTACCCAATAAGTTACTATAAATGCAAACAACCAATGACAAATAGCATGTGGCATATTTGTCTGTGTGCTGTAACTAATGTATTTTTATGTTAATCTAAATTGTTCCTACAACCATAACCTTCATGTTAAAAAAGCTAA
The DNA here is from genome assembly GCF_016859285.1 of Xiphias gladius. NCBI lineage: Eukaryota > Metazoa > Chordata > Actinopteri > Istiophoriformes > Xiphiidae > Xiphias > Xiphias gladius. Next base: position 13,524,569 of record NC_053406.1, on the reverse strand, counting down.
TGCAGCTATGACACGCTAGTACTTCAAAAAACGGCCAAGACCCACAGTGGTTGTCTATTTGCCTCCTGTGGGGTAACAAAATGTGCATATTGCATTCACACTTTCATGAATTTCAGGCACCGTCATGGTTATGCCGAGCACTGAAACAACATGAGTGCTCTCCAGACAGAGAATTAGAGACGGGCTAGTCTTTGATAAAATGTAGTTCACCTACTTGGAAATGAGAAAAACAACCAATGCAGCATCAGTTGCAAATCCATTTGGGGCTTTTCACTGTGTCTGTTTCTCAAACACAGACGCAGTGATAATTTGATGGCAAGATTTCCCGTTTCTGCTTTCCAGATGACAATTTTTCTTTTCTCTTGTTTTGACCTCCAAAGTCAGTCTCAGAGGCCGATGGTGCTTTCTGTGTTACTATTGATAAAGAATAAAGAAATTATCTCAATAATTTTATTACTGTGGTATCACAAGTAGCAAGAAGCAAGATCTGAACATGAATGTGTGACCTGAGCCATCCATGAGCTTCAGGGTCCACTTTGAAAAATCTGATTTCATTAATATTAATAAGATATCCATAATAGGGGTTTTTACAAGAGCACATGTCAATGATAAAGCACAGGACAGGAACTGCTGTGGCAGCAGCTTGATGGGAGGAAACATCACTACCAGCAGCGTCCTTGTATTTCTAATTATTGAATCCAAATAAAACTAAAACTTAATTACATGTCTAAATACGACAGCGGCTTAATTCAGACAGATATAAACATGAGGGAAAAAAAATACAAACTTACTACTAAGCTTGTTCTCTCTACACTACCTGCTCTTGCATCTAAATGTGTTAGGATGAGGGAAGGCTGTTCCAGCTGAAGGTAAACGAATGTTGTAGAGTAATTGCAGCTTCCTTCCTTCTAACGTGTCCTACTAACGTTTGTCTTGTGTGCATTTAAGTGTTTTCAGTGTGCCTGCAGCTCCTCAGCCTCTGCCTTGTGTTTGACAAATCTCAGAATGAAACATGGTAGGACAACAGTTTTCGATGCATTTTAGGTATAATATAGTTGTTTTTTTGTTTGTTTGTTTTTTATACTTCATTGGGCCCTGGGATGGGAGAAATCCCATCATACACTGTAAAGCTTTGTGCATATTTACTACAGTATTTACAGTGTATCAATGGTTGAGTTGCCACACTCCAGCAGGTTAGCACCAGATAATGCAGAAGGAAAAGACTACCACTGAGTATTTGATAATGCATGAAATAGTGTTAAAGAGATTATGAGTAATGTAGTAATGCCAACAGTACAAGCTTCTGGCAGCATTTTTACCTATAGGCCGGGAGGCTGCATTACTGCGGGGACAGCCAGAAAGTCTGAAGAGGATTATTTAATAGCACCAAAGGATATGACTAATGCAGTGGTACGACAAAGAAATATGACTAATACATTTCCCAGCAGGCAACAAGCAACTGGCTTGAATATAAACCCCTTGGACCTGTGTCCACCAATCATCTTTATTTATTTTTAGCAAGAAGTGCCCAACAGCGGCTTTGGGAGGCCACCGGTCTCTGTCTTTAACTAAAAAGTTTTCAGCTTTCAACATCTGGCACATCAAGTCTTAAAACACATGCAGACTTCTCCGCAGGGTCAACAGCTCATCCTTCGCCCTGCAATAGAAGGTGAGGGATGATGTAAAAAGACGTCCTTAGAGGAAAGTATTCTATATATATATATTATAAATCTAAGCAGGAGAATTACATATAGACCTGTGGGAGATCTTTCACCAGTGCCAAAAGGGATTTGGAGATTGAGTAATACACAACTGCAATAACAGTTGTAACTGCTTTATGTAACTGTAGGCCTGAAGAGCTTTGGTCTAATTTTCTCTGTGGCCTAAAGATGTATTTATCTGCAGTTTCAGGAATGGATTCACTCACCAATAATTGATAAATTAAGCCTTACACAAAAAAAAAAAAAATAATGTAAATTTAAAACTCCAAAAAATAAAATGAACGCCTTGCTTTTGGTTAGATATCTCTAATTAACATCTTATATTTGATAAATACTCTTTGTTCTCCCATCTCTTTGAACCATTAATTCTGATTATGATAATGCATAAAGGAAAACAGCTCCACCCTTGCATACTCTTACACTTATCAGTCTTTGATATTCACTGCATTTTTGCAGTTTTATCATCAAGTGTACTTTACAAAATGACGTACTACCGTTTTGTCTCTACCTGCATCATCTTTACCTGCTTTGGCTTACAAAACATCCCTGTCAGGAAAAACATGAGAGTATTTCCTTTTATTCAAAACACAGCATGTAATAGAGTGCATTATACTGTATTATGATCTATTGAGGCTACTGTCTCTGGAGAAATTGGCGTCTCTTTCTCATCCCAAATGTACATTTCCATCGTATGGTTGTTTATGCATCACGGTTGGGTGTCACTCTTTGATTTATGGGGGGGCTGACACAAAAACCTCATATTGAGCACTGATGCTTTATCAGCTAAAAATGTTTGTTATCAATCCATTGTAGCTGTTGAAATAACAAAAACTGCACTACAAAAGAGCCTGAAACTATAAGATACACGACCAGTAGCCTTTCCTTTAACTTTACAATGATGTACTGTAACAGAGAAAACTGGGGAAGGGAAATGCGTGGCTCTTGTGCTGCTAAATGTTAAACTGTTCACCAGCAAGTTGCTACCGTTGTCTGTCTTTCATTCGGTGTTGGACAGGTAGTATACAACCTGATTCACTGAAAGTGTATCAGAGCTTTCAGTGCTTCCTCTAGGATTTTTCTCAGCAGTGGTGCTGTTGCGCACATCCACAAACACGCGTCACTGGACCATATTTACATGCGTCGGTGGAGAATTAGCTATAGATAGGGTCATTCGTGTTCACCTTGTTGCGTGTGTATAAATTTACCGTGAGCTTTTGACACTTAAAGGCCTCTGGAGGCCCAGATAGGTGTAGTAATAAATGTCGAAAAATGAAATGCCTCAACACAGAAAATTACTTACACTACTTTTATTGAATATAATTATAAATAAAGATTAAATAAATTTAATGAGCCCGTCTTTCAGATTCATCTGAAAACTTAATAATTACTTAATAATTTGACTAACAAATAGTGTACAGGACAAAGTCTAACCAGTTTAATTAAATTTTTTACCTCTGAATTTGGGACCCCATATAATCAGGATATTAATAAAACCATTCTGAATTGTTCATGTTTGTGCAGGAAAAAATAATAATTTTTGCAAATGCACCATTTCTGAGAAAATAAACATTACATTTCTAAGCATAGGCCTTAGCACCCTAATAATGTCCAGATGACTCCAAAGTCGTGACTCATTCATTTGTTCCTGCCTGTTTGTCCAAGTCAAATAAACATTTCTGCGTTATTCATTCTCAGGTCATGAGAATCACACCTCAGATAATTAAATTTTGACAACTGAAAAATAATAAAACACAGGTCCACTGATAGTTGCACACAGATAATCAAGTACATACATTAACACAGACACACCAGCCTATGAGCCGCAACAAATCTGAGGCTCAATGTACAACACAGTAACCTGTATTAAATCACCAATCACACTGCAAAATACATTCATCATCCAATTATGGGCCAGCATGCTAACCAGTGTCTCATGACTCAAGGTCTGTCACAAGGAAGGACAGCACTCGGGAAAACATTCAGGCAGCCACATGTACAGATTTGCATGCCTGTAAATGAGCTTGCAAGTACAAAATGTAAATTACATATGTATTTCATAATGTGTGTCTCTACAAATACACGCACTGACACATATGATGTTTTCTACATAACAGTTGTTCTTTTTTTCCTTTTTCTTTTATATAGAGTCTTTTTTGTAACCCACCTTTCCTTTTCTCTTACATCTCATTTCAAAACATCCTGCCGTATCCCAGTCAGCACTATCCATCCACATGCACACAGTTTCTCACACAAACACACGCACGCACACGCAGACACGCACGCACGCGCACACACACACACACACACACACACACACACACACACACACACACACACACACAGACACACACACGCATACACCCAAACAGTTGCAGAATGAGTCTCCTCTCTCACTGTGTGACACATAATAGATCAACCAGGTCTGTGTGACCCCCACACACATTCTGTATTGTCACAGAGCACACACACACATACAGATGTGAAAAATTAAAGGAAAAACCAACATAAAGTGTCTTAGTAAGGTGTTGGGTCACCATGAAGCCGCCAGAATAGCTTCAGTACCCCTTGGCACGGATTCTACAAGTCTCTACTGGAGGGATGAACACCATTCTTCCAAAAGACATTTCCTCATTTGGTGTTTTGATCAGGGTGGTGGAGAGCACTGTCTAACACATTCTTCCAAAATCTCTCATAGGTTTTCAATTCCAAAGGGATCTGGTGACTGTGAAAGTCATAGCATAAGATTCATATCATTGTCATACTCATCAAACCATTCAGTGACCCCCTCGTGCCCTATGGATGGGGGCATTGTCATCTTGGCAGAGACCACTCCCATCAGGATAGAAATGTTTCATCACAGGATAAAAGTGATCACTCAAAACAACTTTGTATTGATTTGGAGAGACCCTTCCGTCTAAGGGGAAAAGCGGACCCGAGCCATACTAGCAAATTGCCCCCCACAGCATAGCAGAGCCATTGGATCCCTTCCCTGTAGGGCTCAAGCATTCAGGCCTGTACTGTTCTCTTGGTGTATGCCACACATGCACTCGCCCACTTGTGGAGAATATGGTGAAGGATGACTCATCTGACCATATAACTTTTTTCCCCCACATATGGTTTTTGCAACACTGACCTCTCAGATGTGTATTCATCTTTGTAATGAGGGGTTTATGCTCTGCGACTCTACTATAATATCTCTCTATGTAACTGTCAACGGACTGTTCTTGCTGTCACAGTCTGATCACCTCCTGCATTTACATTCCAAGTCACCTGAGGACGAGCTGCATTTCTATTTTTCCTTACATATTGCCCTAATGCACGAGCTTCATGGTCATCAGGTGTTAATTTATCACCTTGCTGTAAGTTAGACGCCTCCCTGGCAGTGTACTCAATAATAGAGAAGCAGACCACAGCCCCTTGCTTTCTACCTACAGCACTGGGTCATTTAAGTTACTGCCCACGCAGTGTGAAATGAGACGGCATGGAGGACGAGACGAGACATAAAGGAGGGACTTAAGGAGAGGGAGGACAGAATGTGAGAAGGAACGTTGAGCTAGTGACAGATAGAGAGGATGAGAGGACAGGGGGAGGGACAGAGTGGAAGACAGAGAACAAGAAACAGAGTGATAAAAAGAGAGACACAGTTTGATGGGTGGGATGTGATGAAGAGATGAAACATTTCACCCATCATTAGTGAGGCTGTGCCGGTCTCTGAAGCTCCCCTTAGGCCTTGATATGGAGGGTTGAGCGAGGGTCACGTCTTTCAGCTCCACCTGGCTGCTGTTTCAATCAGACAGCCGTGCACAGCAGTTTCACTTTCTCTGGCACCGCTACTTGGAACTTAAAAATCACAAAAGCCACAAAGCCGTTTACGACTGTGCAGCCTTCGAGCTGGGCTGCCTGGAAACATCAGTTGGAGTAAACACTTTTATTCCAAGATGGTGTACATTTATAGTGTTATAGTGTTGGCTGAGATATGTCAGCCAATATTTGAAAAATGGGTTTAAGGCAAGTGATGGTCTGTACTTGTTTCTCTAACCCCCTTTTATAGCACTTCTCTAATGCTTCTTGTGAGTTAAGAGGCTGACTGTTTTCTGCGGAAAGGTCCAGCAGGATACTGTAAATCTGGGAGGGGGAAGTGAAAAAGCCGGTGCTTACTACATTGCCCTTGAACAAGGCACTTAACCCCCAGCTGCAGTGGAGATGCTCAATGGCAAACAGATCAGCCTCTGGTTGTACTGGGCAGCTTCCAGGTTTGAATATGTAACTGTGCCAGTGGTGAGCAGAGGTTCATGGAAGAGAAAGAGCATTGATGCAGCTAAACTAGACTGGTTAAATGAAGGTTAAAAAAAAAGTATTTAAAACAAAGACTGTAATATGACACACAATGTCAACATTAGTTTACAGTTTACCTTCATGCTGCTGTGGCAGTCTTTTAGAGAGACAATAAGTATCTGTTGTAATTGCCTTTCAAAGGTGCCACTGGCAAAGATCAGATTAGGCCTTTCCACCTGAGCATGAAATCTGTCTGATGTGGTGTTTATCAAGTTTAAATTTCACACGCTAATGAGTGTCTCACTTGATTTTGGGACTTTAATACCAAGATCTGACATTTACTGTAATTTGACAAAACAGTGACTTTGTCCCACATGTGCTGTAATGCATTTAGCACTGATAGATGAAACCTATGTAAGACAACCTTTGTAACCTTCTAAAGCAGTTTATGATCAAGTTGTAGCATTAATACACGGGTTAAACCACCAAGTGCTGTAAAATTCTATGTAGTGTCTGATGACTGAAAGGTCATAGAGATATTTTCTTTCCTGACAGCTATTACTTATTTTTTCGGGTGTGAACAAGCTTGATTTGAGCACATTCATCATTATCCCATAACTGTGGCCACAGTGGCCGCTCTTGGAGAAAATTTACATACTCTGGGTGCAGCTGCGAATAAAGCATGCACACAAAGTCACGCACACACACATGCACAGAATCAAAGGAATAGTACCTAAACATACACAAACTCACCAAGAAAGAATGATAATCAAGATGAGTGTGTAATTGCTAACTAAACCCAGTGATTAGAGGGAGTGAAACGGAGAGAAGCTGATCAGCTGATTTGGTTGATTAGCCCAACGCTGACAACTTTAATTCACTGCACAGAGTCAGACAGAGGACATCGCAGTATAAGGGAGGGCAACGCTGTCTCCTTTTATTTGCAGAATAGCCTGTCTTTCACTTAGTCAGCAGTACCTTGGCAGGGCTTGTAAGAGTATGTGTCTGTACTATGTGTGTTTTTCTATATCATGACTTTGCCTTCTTCAAGAAAAAATGTAATGAACTAATCAAGAGTGCTTTTTTCACCCTTTGGTGTGTAAATTGCAGACATTTATCATAATTATGTGTGCCACTTCCTCCCACATACAGAAAATTGTCAGTAAGAATAACTGAACAAAGCATGCAATGTACCATACTAAACAAGATAACTAAACCAAAATGTATTTTTTTGAAATTTATTCTTCTTTCAAAATAATTAAGGGCTTAAGTCAAGAGCTGCCAAACGTTTCCCCCCCATGAACCCCAGTTGCTCATCAGTATATTTTGCCCAGGTTTCATCATCCCCAACTGCTGAATACAGCAATTTGACAGAGGGTCGAATTATAAGGCCCAGTTCTCATTTATGTGGTAAACTCTCTTCCTCTCCCTGTTGAGTCTCTTGGCTCTGAGTGCTGGTGCTGAGGAGCTGATATGGCTGAAAATTTGATGGAGTATTGCCAGAAGCGAGGTAACCCTACATGTGGTGTGGCAGACGAGAGGGGATGTAGTGCTGAATATGTGAGCTCTGCCTGACTGCCACTGCCTCTCCCCACAGTGCTGGAGCTGAAGGGCAGTCTTGTTCCTCCAGAAGGTCCTAATTTAATAGCAGTACAGATCAAGCAGAGTGACTGTTCCCCAGCAAAGTCGCAGTTTCATTGGCTCTAGTGATTTTCCCTTTTCTCCACCTGCACCAGTTGAGTAATATCATGGACTGCCTTGACATCAATTGCACCAAAATGGATGGATACTATTAGAGGGGGGTGGCAATACATATCATGAACTTCTGCCAACTCAAACCACCATCCTGGCAAAAAATGTTGGCATTCTGTGTAAACAGAACAGCCTTGTTTGGCAACGGTGCATTTACCCAGTCTTTTAGATGTATGTTATGTTTAACTTTCTCACTTTGATATGCATCCATCAGGCATGCAAACTTAAGAGTGATGAAAAAAGTGACAGTTAAAAAACCAAACCTCTTTAGGACGCATAACCAGATACATAGAAAACATAGAAAACAATAAACTGAAATTACAAATGACTAAACCGTTGGCTTGTTTTCAACCTGTTTGGTCATCTGACTGTTAGTTTCTTTCCTGTTGTGTTGTGGTAATAGATTACTTTGGTGGGCAAGACTTTACACTTCCATCCCTATTTAGCATTTATAACAAACCATAAAATAGTTGTAAGAAGTTGATACTAGTGTATAAACAGATAATGAATAACAATATAGTAAATCACTGTTGTAATAGTATAAAATGTCTTTATAGACTTTCTGCTGACAAATACTGTAATTTCATAAACATTTAAAAATGTCCTTTTAGCTGTGTACAACTACATTACAGTGTTATAAATCATTTATTAACTGTTTGTATACTGCTTATAAATGCTAAAGTGGTGGATTTCAAGTAAAGTTTTAAAAGTAAAGTTCCTAAACAGGAAATTATCCTTTAGGTGTGATAAGGTAAAGCAGTTAATACTGGTGTAATTCTTGGAATCAAGTGTGAAGTGTACAATGACTCCATAAACACAAGCACCATCTGCTATAGCGGAAATTAATGATAAAAAGGACTGAAAATAAGTAAATGTTTCGTTTCGAGGAGTCTTTGAAAGAAGGGATTCACTACACTGGTGTCAGATAGGAATGAAGAAGCTGTATTATAAAGAGGTAAAGATATCAGTTAAACACACAGCTCAGGAAGACAAAATGATCTATGGACTGTAAATTTCACACCTAAATGTAAGCCCATAGGTTCTCATAGTGGACTGATGATGAAGAAAACTAAACTTAATACTTTTACGATACGTGTTTAGCGTGTCTTTCAAGAAACAAGAATCTGGAAACAGCAACATACTCCATCAATTATACACTGTATATTAGACCTATACGCTGACAACCATTAGTTTTCCAAGGGTAGTTTTCTATCCACAATTTTTTTCACTTCATTTTTGTAGTTTGACCACACACAAGCACAACACACATGGGACAGACTGGAAACGAAGAGCTCATGAGCACCCGAGAAGCCAGGGCGGCTGGGTGACTGTCCGTAATAAGAAGCGTAGCCCTAAGCAGAAGCCCACGGTTCCCCGCCGACAAGTTCAGGTTTCAAACAGATATTCCCCACTCAGCGACACACCCGCTGAGAAACCAGCTCTGATTATTGGCAGCTCTATTTTGAGAAACATGAAGGTTACAACACCAGTTACCATAGTCAAATGCATTCCTGGGGCCAGAGAAGGAAACATCCTATTTGAAACTGTTGGCTAAGGATAAACTTAAATAAAGTAAGACTGTTATTCATATTGGCAGTAATGACACCCACTCCAATCTGAGGTCACAAAAATTAATATTGCGTCGGTGTGTACGACGTGGGCTTTGTAGATATTTGGCAGACTTTTTGGAGAAGACCTGGTCTGATTAGGAGAGACATCATACATCCCACTTTGGATGGAGAAGCTCTCATATCTAGAAATCCAACTGAGTTTATTAGGAGACCAAAACCATGAAAACCCAGAGTTGAGACCACGAGGCAGAGTTGCAGTCTTACACACTTCTCTGTGCTTCAATTACAGCAATCATCCACCCAAAACCCCATAGAGACTGTGTCTGCGCCCCGACCACCTTAATTATATAACTCAAATACAAACAGAAGAGGAGTTGTACACAAAAACTTAATAAAAATTAAGACCACCACTGCAGAAGTACAACAAAATAGGAGAATTAAATGTGGATTCAAACATTAGATCGCTCCCATTCAAAGCTTTATTAGTAAACGATCTAATATCAGATCATCATATTGATTTATTTTGTCTTACTGAAACCTGGCCATATCATGAAGAATGTATTAGCCTAAATGAATCCATTCCCCCAGTCATATTAATACTCACATACTCACAATACTTGAGGCACCGGCCGAGGAGTTGGAATTGCAGCCATTTTTAACTCAAGCCTAATAATCAACTCTAAACTTAAACATTATAATAACTCATTTGAAAGAAGGGTTCATAGTCCTACACATCCATCATGGAAAACATTAAAGCCTATTCTATTTGTTGTAGTGTACCGCGCTCCTGACCCATACTCTGAACTTCATCTGAATTCTCAGAGTTTTTATCAAGTTAGTCCTTAGTACAGATAAAGTAATTATAATAGGTGATTTCAATATTCATGTGGACGTTGATAATGATAGCCTTAGCACTGCATTTAATTCATTATTAGATTCAATTCGCTTCGCTCAGAGTGTATATAAACCCAGTCACTGTTTTAACCACACCCTCGGCCTCGTTCTGACTTATGGCATCGAAATTGAAACAGTGAATAGTCTTTCCACAGAATCCTCTTTTATCAGACCATTGTTTGGTAACTTTTGAATTCCTATTACTGGACTACACACCATTAGACAAAAATGTCTCTGCTAGATGTCTATCTGATTGTGTTGTAGCTAAATTCAAGGATGTGATTCCATCAGAACTTAATTCACTGCCATATCACAATATAACAGAGGACTGATAGTGCTGCAGGCTCAATGAGAAGGATACGACTCTATTGCCCCTCTAAAAAAGAAGATAATAAAACAAAGGGGGTTCGGTCCATGGTTTAACTCCCCAACCTTGCATATTAAAGCAAACTACACGAAAACTTGATAGGATATGGCGTTTTACCAAACTGGAATAATCCCACTTAGCAGGGCATGATAGTCTTAAAACATATAGGAAGGCCATCTTTAATGCCAGAGCAGCCTATTACTCATCTTTTATAGAGGAAAATAAAAACAGCCCTAGGTTTCTTTTCAAAACCGTACCCAGGGTGACAGAGAGTCATAGCTCCATTGATCCATGTATTCCTATAGCTCTCGTGACGGTAGTGACAATTTCCTGAGCTTCTTTAATGATAAAATTCTAACCATTACAGACAATATTCACCACTTCCTGCCCTCAACCGGCACTGGTTTATCTTCAAACACACAAACCTTAAAAACAGCTGTGAAACCTGATGTATACTTAGACAGTTTTTCTCCCATTGACCTTTGCAAACTAACTTCAACAATGTCTTCATCTAAACCATCAACCTGTCACTTAGATCCCATCCCAACTAGGCTGTCTAAGGGATTTTTACCCTTAGTTAGCACCTTTTTACTAGATATAATAAATATGTCTTTATTAAGTAGCTATGTGCCACAGTCCTTTTAAAACAGCTATAATTAAACCTCTTCTTATAAAGCCTACTCTTGATCCAGATGTTTTGGCCAACTATAAACCCATATCTAACTTTCCCTTTCTCTCTAAGATCCTTGACAAAAGCTGTCACCAACAAATTGTGTGACTTTTTACATAATGATAGTTTATTTGAGGATTTTCAGTCAGGATTTAGAGTGAAGTTACAATTGACCTCTAATTGCATCAGACAAAGGACTTGGCTCTGTACTTCTCTTGTTAGATCTTAGAGCGGCATTTGATAACATTGACCATTATATTCTATTTCAGAGACTGGAACATTTAACTGGCATTAAAGGAATCGCTCTAAACTGGTTTAAGTCCTATTTATCAGATCAATTTAAGTTTGTGCACATTACCGATAAATCCTCGATATACTCAAGGTTAGTCACAGAATTCCACAAGGTTTTGCGCTTGGATCAGTTCTATTCACCTTATATATGCTTCCATTATGCCATATTATTAGGAAACCCCTCCATAAACTTCCATTATGCAGATGATAGTCAATTGTTGTCAATGAAGCCTAATGAACCCAATCAGTTAGCTAAACTTCAAGCATGCCTTAAGGACATAAAGACCTGGATGACCAGCAACATTCTGCTGTTAAACTCAAGAAAAAACTCAAAACTGAAGTTATTGTACTTGGCCACCAACACCTCAAAGACACATTATCTAATTATACACTTACTGTAGATGGCACTGCCCTGGCCTCCAGCACCACTGTTAGGAATCTCAGAGTTCTCTTTGATCCCGGATATGTGCTTTAACTCCCACATAAAACAAACTTTAAGGACTGCCTTCACCTATTTAACATTGCAAAAATCAGGCACATCCTGAAAAGATGCAGAAAAACTAGTTCATGCTTGTGTTACTTCTAGGCTGGATTATTTCAACTCCTTATTATCACGCTGTCACAACAAATCTTTAAATAATCTCCAACTGATCCTGAATGCTGTAGTGCGAGTACTGACAGGAACTAGGAAAAGAGATCATAGGTCTCCTGTGTCAGCATCACTGCATTGGCTCTCTGTAAAATCCAGAACAGAAATTAAAATCATCCTCCTCACCTAAAAAGCCCCTAATAGTCAGGTACCATCATCTTTTGAAGAGCTCATAGTACCCTATTACCCCAGTAGAAGACGCAGAGTTACTTGTGGTTCCTAGAGGCTTAAAAAGTAGAATGGGAGGAAGAGCCTTCAGTTATCAGGTTCCTCTACTGGAATTATCTTCCAGTTTGGGTCTGGGAGGAAGACACCCTGTCCACATTAAACAGTAGGCTTAAAACTTAGCTTTTTGATACAGCGTATAGCTAGGGCTGATGCACCGAGCTCCTCTCTCCTCCTCTACATCTGTACGCATTCATATCCCATCAATTCTCGTTACTAACTTGACTTCTCTCTCCCGTAGTTTTGTGCTTTCTTGTCTCTCTCCTCTCACATCCTGTCTCTTTCTGCAGGTATTTCTGCCCCTGGTGCTGCAGAGTCTTGATCAGTGACTGCAAACCACCTACTACCCTTATGATTCTGCTCAACACCCACTGCTTCAATTATTCTGATTATCATTACAATTGGTTTTATTCACTTTATTATTCACCTTATTATTATAATTATTAGTTTTTTGATTAGTCTCATTATTATTATTATTCTTTATTTGGTACCTGTGCTGTGCTAAGCCCCCCCTCCCTTTTCTCTCTCAACCCAGTCAGTCGAGGCAGAAGACCACCTACCATTAGTCGAGTCCTTTTCAAAGTTTCTACCTTTTAAAACTGAGTTTTTCTTTGCTGCTGTCGCCAAGTACTTGCTCATGGTGGAATGTTGGGTGTCTGTAAATAAAACTCTAAAGGGTCCAGTCTTGACCTGCACTACATGAATAAAACTGAACTGAATTGAATTCACAACAAGCTCGAGCATCTGCAAGACTACTCCAGTTAACTAGACCAGAGTTGACGCTCAAAGGATTAACAACTTTACATTCTATGGACCCACCGATGCAATAGGATTTCCCCCACTATTCCAACTATGACATAAAGGTCCGTTGTCAATCTGTTTGTGTGTGTATGTGTGTGTGTGTGTGTGTGTGTGTGTGTGTGTGTGTGTGTGTGTGTGTGTTTGGGGGGGGGCGAGAAAGAGAGAGGGTTGGAGTAAGGATGTGTTCTACAATAAAATAAGATTTTAACCATTTGAAATAGTAAAGAAAAAAAATAGAAAATCAATATGTGGGAAACACTTGATACAATTAACATTACATATAATCACTATTTTATTATTATTGTGCATTACACAAATGATCATTATCATCATTATTATTGTCATCATCATCATCATCATCATCATCATTATTATTATTATTATTATTATTATTATTATTATTATTATTATTATTATTATTATTATTAATCATTACACAAAAAGAAAATGTGTGGCAGTGTCTGCCATACATTGATTTATTCGTAGCAGCCCGCCACAATATCAACACTGACCGCCATATATTGATTTTCCTTTCTTTATTATTTATTTTTTTACTATTTCTTTGTTCCTTTGTTCTCTCTCTCTCACAAACACGATGACGAAGGACCCGTCTGTGAACACCCCTTCCTCTCCATGCACATTCTGAATCAAATCATCATCATGCGCGGGAGGACAGACTGCTGTTGGCTTTTTCCTGCAGGAGAAGACGGCTGGCCAAATTCCTCAATAAAATCAATCCAGAATTCACGAATGGTTAGTATGATGAACATCTCTGCACAAATTTGTCCAAAACTGATGCATCCAAGTTAACTCCGATAAGTTAGTCTAGCTATGTTCCTAACACAACACTGTCAAACAAGGAGGAGAACAGCAACCAACATGCTGCTGTGGGAGAACCAGCTAGGGTAGAAGCAACAGGTGAGACTGATATTAAACACAGAGACACGGAGAAGCAGGATAGGTCAGAAAAGCAGATTTCTCAGGAAAAGGGGCATTATTTTTATTTTTCTGTGCCTTGTAGATAGGACATCAGCAAGAGGCAAGCACAGAGGCACTGGATTGGATCCTGAGCAGCAGAATATGCTTCATTTTAAGACTTGGCTTTACCACACAAAGGATGGTAAATTTAATATATGCATAATTTGTGCTATAATGAATACATAATCAAAACAAAGATAAATATTGTTTTTATTTCTTATTATTATTATTATCATCACAGAGCATTTTACATCACGTCGTGTATATAATTTAAAGATGAAAAAAATTACAACAAAAAAGAATAAATTATCATCAGGTATGTGTGTGGCTATTAAGCAAATACAATAAATGATTGTTCTACTTTTTAGGCATGTTTTGACGACTCTTTAGTCACCACAAGCCTGCACCTAAGAAAGGTGGCGCAAAGAGGGCTTTTGTTGGAGCAAGGTTGGAGCAGTTATTTACAGAACAGATTACTTAAAATGGCACATCTAGATGAAGCACCACCAGGACAGCAGCAGATGCCAGGCATCTCTTGCATCTGGTAGATTCCAATTTCAACAGCAGATATATAATAATATAACTTGAGTATATTCAAATAATTTTCTAATCATTTGGTCATTTAAAGGCATCTAAGTGATGGACTCCTATGAGCCCATAGTTGTTTTGGAGAATGAGGCAATCATTGGTGGTTTCAAGTGCTTTTACTGGCTAATAAAAAATGAACTGGTCCACCACACAAACTACCCCAAGCTTTTGTGCATGGCTGAGCTTTTAGGGTGGGAATAATTACTTTGTTTGATGTTAGAATCCCATAAATACTGGATCCTGTGAATGAATTGTGAATACTAAATACTTGCCTATGCTTTCTCTCAGACACCTGGATAAAGGGGTACATGTGTTCAATCAATTCCTTGACCTGGTCCCTTTTGCCAATGGCAAATCAGACAATGTTGTGACAGCCATTGTGAACGTTATCTTGAAAATCTCCCAAAAGAGAAACTCAATGGACTCAGTATTGATAGGGCAGCGATTTTGATGGGTAATTTTTTTATGCCCATGAGAGATTAATTTGTTTTTTTGTATCCCATGTTTGTCACTAAATTATTTTAAATTCAGGGTGTTTCAATGGGGTTACGAAGCAATTTACAGCTTCCCAAAGATTGGCCCTTGCCTGCAAGGATTCAGAGTGATGTAAGGTAACTGGCCATTTGCAGGGACCACCTTCAAGAACTTTATATTTCAGAAACAGTGAAAATCGTACTGCAACACTCAAGGGAGTATCCACCACCCTGGGTGTCAGTGACTTGAAAATACAGGTAACAGTAATTTGATACCATTGTAGTTATCTTCTTTCTAATCCTAACTAATCTTGAAATCTTTATATTCAGCATTTCAAGGAAGTGAAGGAAGTGAATGGCCTTGTGCAGTCTCAGCATCAAGACCCTACAGAGGAACCTGAGCGCAGTCCTTGGAGCCTTGGCAGAGGATGCAGAGGTGAGAAGCTTTCCAGGGGCAAAGGGACTCTACACATTCTGTGGTACGTGCAAATTTGTGGCAGCGGGTCCAAAATCTTTCAAAAAGCATATGCCAACTTTCTACATATCAAGGAGCAAGGATTCTAAATGTGCACATCTATTTCTTAAAATCTGTTTGATTTGATACATTGAAACAAGGTTTGGTTACATGTCTGACCAATTCTAAACAGTAGCTATTCTTTTTAAATTCAGGTTCCTGTCTGACTCTGAGGAGCATCAAAAAGGCTGGATAGATTCAACTCCCTGGATCATTCCTGTCTTGCCTCCATCAGGACCTCAATAATTCCCAATGACTTGGAGCCTTCAACATACAGCAAAAGAAGGAGAGGTGTAGGAGAGGTCAAGATGTCCAAGAAGTGCCAAAAGAAGAGCACTGGGCCAGATTCCAGTTAAATGCCTAAAATTGTGTTATTATTATTATTATTATTGTTATTATTATTAACAGTAGTAGTAGCAGTAGTAGAATTAGTATTAGGGTTAGCATTATCATTATTATTTTTATATTTTTACTCCTAAACAGACTCTACTCCTAAACAGACTAATATGATCCCAAATGGCCCAATGGTGGCAATATAATTAAAACATTTAGAAAAGTGAAAAATTGGAAAAGGCCAACCCCCAATCCTGATTTAACTCAGTGGGGAAATTTGGCACTGTGTCCTGAACACACACAGCAACACGCTTGACACTTAAGACTTGTGAAAATAACAATAAATTAACATACCTGGATCAACTGTAGCTTAAACAGGGCAAAAAACGGCTTAGCATTATAATAGCACCATTGCCCCTTTTCACTCTTAAAAAGCCTGTCATTTACTCCAGTCAAAGTATTTGACTCTTTTTGGAGGAAAGTTGATTTTTTTCGATACTGATTTCCTCAATGAATTTACTATATGGTATACAACATAAGATGTTATTTACTACATGGACACTTTGTTGAATTTATACTTGTTTTTCTGCATACAATATGATGATGAAACAAGTGTGTGACTTCTTTCATTCCTTCGATAGAGAGAATTAAACTAGCTGAAGTGACTTTGCTCGGCTTTGTCAAGCCTGACACCCACTCATTACTGCTTGTGGCTTTAATTTTGGACAGTTGAGCTGCTTCCTTCTGTTGAGCACAAACAGGTTAGAACCTGCAAATTGCCACCTGCGGCTATATTTTTATAATTAATTGAAGAAAGGGACCCTTCCTCCCCAGAAAAGGGTAAAACTTAAGTGACAAATTGTTACAGACATCTTTGTAATCACGCCAATACAATTTCATTATTTCAGAATTTTTTTCATACATCTGTTGTTTTTTTGCCACCTCAACAGTCCTGAAATAGTCTTGTCACCAAAAAGAGGTCAAGAAGCATTATAGATACACATAATTTCCCTTTAAATGCTTTATTCCTCATTTTGTGACAATGGAAATACTAGCATTACATCCTGCTTTTAGTGGTTGGGTTTTCAGCGAGCAGGAAGGCAGGATGTAAACTATTTTGAGACAGTACATTGGAATAAGCGTTGGTAAACAAACACATTTGTATTTGAATGGTCTAAGATTTGTTAACAGCCCACACTGTTCCTCAGCCCTTAGAGTAAAGTTTGATTTTTTAGGTGCAGTGACAACACAAACACTAAAAACACGATAGAACAATGTCCTAGAGATGTGATTAGCAAAAAAACCCCACTTGATATGATTGGCAAAAAACCCCCCACCACCCCAGGGAAGGACGATCGTTACACACTGTAGCAGTCCAATATCCTTATACAAATAAGTTAGAAGAAAGCCTAAGCATGACAGCTTGCTATAGTAGGCTACAACAGTTCTAGATGTTTTTCCATATGTTTTCATGTATGAAAACACCCAAAAATGAACACTGTAAGCAGACAACCTGATTACTATAAATGAATTATTTAAACAGTATTTGTTTAAGAATGATTCTGTCCCAAGCCTTTTGATTCACAAAAAGCAGTTGATTACTTTGACCGTAATCACTATAATCTGTTTCTACTGTGTATTGCTCTTCAACATGATCACGAGTAAGGACGACTTGAAAAGCAATTATTCAAACAGCCAAATGTTGTATGTGGCTATCAGCTAGCTAGCTTATTAATTTAGCAAGCTAAGTGTGGAAAAACACAAACACTAGCAATTTACCTAAATAAAAGCAGTGAGATAACCAGCCACATAGTAAGCCATTGGACCCTGCAATTAAGTGAAAAAAATCAATCAGTAAGTGATCATCTGAGTGATCAGTCAACCAAAAAAAAAAATCAAAGTAGACCTGCATCTTGGACATATATATTAGCAAAATCATACCTGAATGATCCCATCCGAAACAGCGATCTTCACTGACACACAAGTACAACTCAGGTACACAGCAGGTGTGGAATTGGACATGTTGAGCTCAAGCTCATAACATGTCCACCTCCATTTTTATTTTTTTCAGTTTTTTTTTTTTTTTTTAATCCATATGATTCATATAGGTCACATTTTCAGGTCAGAAAATCCAGAATTCCAGATTAATCTGGAAAAAAAAAAAAATCCAAAAAAAAAAAAAAAAAATCACATCCCTAATGTCCATGTTTGTATGAAGCTGAAACAAATGCTTCTGGCAATGTAATGTCCTCAGGGGTTGCCCAGACCACACAGCACATTTCTATAGTCCAGTGGTTGTTATAACATCATATTTTGAGCCACAGTGAAATACACTGCTGCAAAGCTGTGTCTTAGTTTGCATGAAGCTGTCTCCACTGCAGAATCTGACTTTCATTCAAGGGCAATGAGATATTTAATATTAAGTGCACTCAGGGAAGGCTTTTCAGCAGACACTGAGCTGTACAGACGCTGTTACAATTTAATTTAAATAACTCTGAGGGACTTTATCAGCAGTTTTTCAACAAGTATTGCAACATTGCTTTAGGAGTCTTCATAGCTTCATAGATAAACAACAGCCCTGTTTGTGTTCATCTGAATACAAATTCTTATAAGTCACAAGGGATCACAGCAGACGGTCTACTCAGTAGGAGGCCATTGTGCAGATAATTTGTAGTTTCAACATTTTACTTAAAATATGTAAATAACAGGCCTGTTTTTACTATCACAATAAAATCAGTTTGTATACTACTTCTGCTATGTCCTTGTATGTTTTTTTTTTTCAGCTGCAGTGCTTTCAGCTGACCTGACAACACTAAGCAAAGAGCACTGGGACACTAACAATACAGGGCCATAGATTACTGGGACCCTGCTTTAATGAAGTGGCTGTTGGTGGGATTTGCGGCAAATCATAAACGAATATGACAACTCTGCTGTAGTGCAGTCTCATCATTTTGAACAAGTAAACAAGTTGGTGTCTATAAAGCCAGTGTTGTTAGTGTAGAGGCAGCATGGAGTTAATGTTTTAACAAAGAGATACATGTGCCATAATTCTAAGCTACACAGGCACAGTGAGGTATTATCAACAACATAGGCTTCATTCTCACTGTGGTGTTAAGTGGTAGTTTTATGTGCCAGTAAACAATTTGTACATGGGATCTCCGCTAACAGTAGAAAAAAAATATAAAAACAAACTGTTTCCATGCCCTGTTGGCTATGAAACAGGAGATAAGTTGTAAGGAAGTGGAAAGATAGCTATAAAAACAAAAAAAAACAATCAGCTACAGGAAGTAATCTGCCAGGGCTCTGACAAGCATCCAGTTGATGATGAATGTGGTGTAAATATGTGTGCGTGTATGTATGTGTGCGTGCTTGTACTTCTATCTTTGTGAGGACCAGTTTGAGTTATAGACCTTACGGAGGGAGGACATTCTGGGAAAGTGAGGACATTTTTGCAGGTCCTCACAACTTCAAATGGCAGTCTGAGGGTTAAGACTCGGTTTTAAGGTTCAGGTTAGAATTAAGTTCAGGTTAGCGTTATGGTAAACGTTGGGGTTAGAAATGTATTTGTGATGGTTGAGGTTAGGGTAAGGGGCTAGGCAATACATTATGTCAAGGAGTGTCCTCACAAAGACAGAAGTACAAGTATTTTACGTGTTTAGTGACCCAGTCAATGGAGTGCTAGCAGAGCAGAGGATAAGGGGGCTAAAACAGTGACCCAACTGTAAACCTCTCAGCTGAGTGGACTATGGGCTTACCTGAGAGGCACTAGCCATACAATAGCACTGGCTCAATGGTTTAGCCATAGAGAGGCCAACACAACATTTTTCTGCTTTGTAATCACAAAGCAATAGCTACCTGAATTAACTGTGTGTGGCCACTCCCAAGCTACTCTAAAGATATTGAGCTCTGAATGTGACAGAATTCTCTAAAAGTCACTGCAACGAAACCAAAAATAGTCATTTTTTGCCCAGGCGTTCCCATTCAACTGATCCACTGTGAATAAGATTTGATTAGCAGATTACAAGAGTTGTGCATTCTCTTTTCTGTTAACCAAGAAATATCTACAAAATTGAGCAGTTTCTGTCCCAAAGCAATCTGAACAAAGTTTTCTATGCTTCTAAGTCTTCTCACTTACAATACTGTATCTCTGTGTATTACTGTCTCAGACAACCACTCTGTTCCAGCTCCAACTTGCAGCAAAAGCAGCAGCGGGAATCGTTAAGAAGTGACTGCATCAGTTTGAATTCAGCAACTTAACATTTGTCACTTCTTTGTTTATTTTGGATGTGTACTGATTCTTCTATGGTACCAATCAGGGATCAAGCACTATGACTTTAAGCTTTGCGGTTAAAAAGTCTGTCACAAAAAGATTCTTACCATCTTTGGAGTTCTTTCTCATTCAACCTGTTCGGTTCACTTCAAACAAACTCTGGTGCTCATGCCCGTTTGGTTAGTTTGTTTGGGCTGCTGTGAAAGCTGTCAAATGTACTCTGGTGCAGACCAAACAACTGCACTAGACTCTGGTGTGACTCATTTGTTGTGAAAGCAAAGCAGACCAAACAACATTGTGACATTTTGTGATAGTAGATATGCGATTTTAGCTTGTATTCAAAAGCTGAACTATTATTAAGTCTATCTGCTGATCACAGGAACTGATGATCATAATTATGTAATATCATTCGGTAACCATACTAACACACATGCTCATCATGTGAGTGCAGGGATCAGAAAGGGAAAAGGAATTAAGCAGAGGTGTGCTGTGTCCTACTCATGTATTTTGGCAGTTTTTCATTGATGCTTTCCTTACCCTCCCACGCCAACCAATATGATAATGATGGTACAAGACACCTCTTTTTTGTCCTGTCTCTCTCCATTGTCATTAATGACATGACCTCCAGTTGAAGTCTCCATTAATAATGCTCAATGTCATTCTTTGGGAGCTCTTTGTGACATCAGAAAAGATAATGCATAGCACGCAGTTAAGTGCTGAATGACCTGCTGTCACCGGGATTTGATATCCATGCATGGGTCCATGCCCAATGAACAAGTTATTTGTCTGCCCCAATGGCTTCATGTTTACTCTTCTTACTTTGTAATAAGTCAGTGTGAAGACAGACCAGAACTAGTCATCAATCTGGCCTGTACTTGACTCTACACTATTAGAGTCTGGGCCCTAAGATTTAGGATCTGTGACTCCATGATGGATCTAAATCTTTGAATTTTCTCAGTTTGGAACACTGTGCCTTGTCCCCTCATTGTTTTGATGGATTAAACAGGCACACACACACAGACACGCAAGATCAAGTTGTGAAAAGAAATGTCACACTGACAGCAACACACTGGTTTTAATCCCCTTTGTAAAAATAAGATTTCAAACTGTTCATGAGTGTGTGTGTGTATGTTTGCGTATAACTTATTCTAATACAACAACTCCCCGAGGGTGTTGCTATATGGTGAGAGTGGATTTATAGTCAAACCAAAACCACATGAAGCCACATGGCATTACATGTTGCATATTCAGTGCATGAGATTAAATAAAAAGGTGTTTGATATATGTTATAGCTTAGATTCTAATGTGTTAATGGTTGATAAAATTGCATACATTTGCTGTTAGGTCAATTTTTTTAACTCAGATCTTATTTTCTGTAAAATGATTATTTTATTTTCCATGGTTCCTACACAGTGAAGAAAAGCCATAGTCTCCATGAAATCAATATCAAACCATTTATATAATTTGAAAAGTGCAGTAGTAACAACGGGAACATCAGTTAGAATTTTCTCTATTCATCAACACAGATTTTCTAGATAAAAAAAAACACTAATACAGTCACACAGTTAATAAATATGGTTTACTGCAGTTCACATCAATCTCCTGGTCTTTGCACACCAAACAATCAGTGCAAAGCAATCATGAAAATAAACAGCAAATGTCAAGGAAATCAGCAAAACACTTATATAACCTAGAATCACCTTATGGAAGATGTTTTGTTTTAACTTCTGCTTTGCTGCACTCTGTTAAATGCGATGTGTGTAAATGGTTCAATGAGATCTGAAATCTAAAGATAACGAAGCTTAGTTGGACAGTAGAGTAAAAAAATATGGAGGTAGAGAGAGGAGTCACATGAAGGAAGAATAAGCGAGGGAGAGGCAGTGATGGAGGAGAGGAATGGAGTGTAGTGATGGAGGGATGATGGAAGGCGGGTGGGAGTGAAAAAGGAAGACGGGTGGGATGCAGGGAAAATGGAGGGAGAGATGGAGGAATGATAGAAGGATGGTGGGAGTATAGAGAGAAGGAAGAGGGCGGGAGGGAGGGGGGAACAACAGTGGGAAGGATGGAGGAGGAACAGTACAGTATGTCATGCATTGTTTTATTCTCATCCAGAGGCCAGTGAGAGGAGGCAGATACCTGCTGATTATTCTGTTGTATTATCTAACACTAAAGAGAAAATGTGTTTGTTTATGTATTTGCAGTGTTAGATAAGAGCTGCTGTTGATATAAAGCAAACATTTAAACTCGTTTCTCCCTTTACACCCCTTCCCTTTCCCTTCCTTCACGTCTCAATTTGTCTCTCTTGATTCTTCTTGCCCTCCTCTTTCTTCTCCTGTCTTCCTCTCCCACTTGTCCTCTCCTGACGTGCCTTGCCTTCTTGTCCTTTCCCGTTTTGCTCCTTCTCTTATCCCTTCCTCTCCTCATCCACTTCCCCTTTCCTTTCATCCCCCCAATTCCGTGGTATTTCTAAAAGGATATCCTCATGCTTCAAATCCAAACTGCAACAAAGAAAAAAATAAATAATTCTTAAAAGATGTCTGAACTCTAGTCGCCATATGTTACATAACCAAGTTCTAACAATGCACAGAACTGCGCACACACACACACACACACACACACACACACACACACACACACACACACACACACACACACACACACACATTGTTGAGAGAAGGCAGGAGAGAGGATATAGAGGTAAATAAAACTCCTACACATGAAATGCATCATTGCATTTCGCTCCTACTACATGTACATTTCTGTCTGTGCATGTGAGTGCTGCAGTGCATGTATATAGATGTTCCCTTGAGGCGGACAGTCTCAGGTGCAGCCACAACATTTACATTCACTGAGTGTGTAGTGTGCATGTGTGTGAAGAAAAAAAAAAGGAGGTTATAGATTTCCCTGAATACTCTTATTCAAATTTTCATGTTGTCTTGCACTGTCACACTGTACACGTCCTTCAGCATCCCACACATAAGGAAATGAGAGCGTTATCTGAGCGCTCTCCTCCTCTCTCCTTCACACTGAGGCAGCCCAGCTTTAGGGAAGATTTAATACCTTAAATTTCACATCATGAATATAAGGAAACAGGAGTTGTTGTTGCGTGATTGAAGGCAGGAACAGAGTGGCTTACCTGCTACGTGAGAATGAATGTTTGATGAGGCTGATTTTGTCTCTCGACACATTGATGAAATGTTTATGGGCCGGGGCGAGGGGAGCAAATGTACGAATGTGTGTGTGTAAACATGTCTGCACATGCGTGCAAGTGTGTAACTCTGTGAACTTTAGGCTTTAACATGTTTGAATTCAGACACTCTGGTGAATAAATATGAATATGTGTAAAGTTTTGTGTGCGCTTGTGTGATTCTGTGCGTGCTAATATTCTGTAAAAGTCTGAACAGGAAATTTAAGAATGCAAGCACAAGCCTCTTCACATTTCAGTCTAGTTTAGTTAGTTTATTTACTGATGTAAATGATAAATCCTACTGAGAAAAATATGAGTGTCAGAATATGAGTGTCTAATCAGGAACAACAGAAACTCAATTATATGGTAACTCAGCCAGGAACAAACCCGTATATGTAGCAAATAACTGAAACAAATTACATATACTTATATTCCCATGACGTGGATAATTAAATGATAGGGAAAGTATGTGTGAGTTTGTGTGTTCGTATAGCAAACAGTCACAGAACAGAATACATGAGCTACCAGTCAATGACCAAAGCTAATCGGCACTGGATGCAAAGTATCACCTTCCCACTACTTTGTGTGCACTGCATCAGAGTGTGTAAAAAAATGTGTGTGTGAAAACATGAGGAGTCAACAGACACAGACAGAATGAGTCCCTTGTGAATTTCTTTGTGTATCCTGTTGGTAATGAAAAAAAAAATCTTTAAGTTATCTCTGAGTTCCTGCATATATTACAAACTAAATGATAAAAAAAAAAAAAAATTTTAAAGTTCACACTGCTGGCTGCTGGTGTGTTCTTTTTATTACTTTGTGATGTTTTGTAATGACCTGAGATCAACCATCCTGCTACCCATTGCTTGACTTTTGGAAGACATTGATTAAGGGGACACATTTACGAAAAAATGTTAATAAATGTTGTAGTAAAGTTTGGTATGGTATCTCTACATCTCTGAAGCAGTAAACAGTTTCTCTGGAGACATCATTAGTCAGCATTTTAAATCAGTCTTCGTTTTTATCGTCAAAAGTTTCTTCACTTGGAAATCTTTCTTTTCCCTTGTGGCTCACAAGTAGATACAGCAAAAAAAATGAAAAATGGGAAATGCCTGAAACGTCAGTGCACCGGATACTAATTTGAAATACATTTGAGATGCCTGTGGCAGCCTAATAGAGTGCACTATAGTTAACATAAAGAGGTACAGAAAAATATAGCAATACGTAATGCAATAAAATAAAGTACGTAAGTCTTTGAGCCCCCATAAATAATCCGTTTGTCATAGCAAACATATGAAAAGTTGCAATGATAAGTCAATTAATGTACTGATTGATTGCTAGAAAATAACCGGCAACTATTTTGATAAACAATTCATTGTTTAATTAATTTTTTTAAGCAAAAATTGTTGTCTACTTCCAGCTTCTCAAATGTGAGGATTTTTTGCTTTTCTTTGTTTTTTATATCATTGTAAACTGAACATGTTTGGGTTTGGGAGTTTGACTGGAAATTTTTATAATTTTCTAATATTTTACAGATGAAACAAGTAATTGAAAAAAATATTGTCACATTATGAACATTACTTTTAGTTGCAGCCCTAGACTGATGACACTCCGAGGGAAAAATCTGCAATGAGATATACTAAGTCTTTTTCCACTTGGAGTTCTATGATTCAATACTTTTGCAACCTTACATTACTCCTGACACCCTTTAAGAAAAGAGTTTAATCCCTCCAAGATGTATTTTTGATTTTTTTTTTTCTTCTTTCCTAAGTTACTATTTCTGTGCCCTGATTGAGGTGCAACAGGTCAGCGTAACAGACAAGGTCTACTGCGTGGTAGGGGACTTCAACTCATCATTTTAAATTCAGTTAACATATAAAAAGCTATGAGACATACAATTCTGGGCCATCAGCCAGTTCAGAGTACTAAATTATATAACTCTGATAGGAATATACAGTACATTCAAAGTTACATTGAGACATGCCTAATGTTTGGGCCAAAACTTTTGTTCTACAATATAAAAGCTATATTTTGTCATAATCTGTGCTGGGTGTCAAGTTGTTTGGATGACATGCTGTAGAGAAGCAGCTGTATCTCCCATGACCATTTTATATGATCGTTCTGTCAGCTGGTGTCATCACTGTATTATCAGAGTCTGTGAGATTACACTGAAGATCAACAAAGAGGCCAGTTAGTTACAAGCTTCTGTGCTTGCCCTCCATTCCTCTGGTTATGATCCATCTGAGAATTTTTGGAGAAGGTATAACAAACATTTATATATATTTCCAAGGTAAGTTGGCTGCATCTAATATATTTCTTACAGCTTCGTACAGCTTCCAAATCATTTATAGTGCTCTCCTTGTAGGTGCCAAAATATCTTCTAATAGCTTGTTTGTTTCTTCAGCAATCTGTGTGATCACGGTGTCTTAAACCCACCATCCCCGCATGAAAGCCACCCTACCAGCAATGTTGCCATTTCTAAGCATCTACGCATTTCTAAAAAGGTTTTTGAGGAGGCAGTGAACAGGTTTAAGGGTGAGCTGTAAGGGATAAGATAATGGAATAGACATGCCTGTTCTGTTTGATAACCATTTTAAGCTCTTTTTATTTCTTTACCCATGATTCATGGATTCATTGTGCTTCTTGTGTGCGTGCGCATGTGTGTGTGTGTGTGTGTGTGTGTGTGTGTGTGTGTGTGGTGTGTGTGTGTGTGTGGGGGGGGGGGGGCTTATTTTGCTATATAACCCACTATACTTGTTGGACAGCTTTGTGGGGAACAAAATGCTGGACCCCCACAAGTGCTGTTTGACTTTGTTTTAGGGTTTAGGTTAGAATTAGGTTTAGGTTAGGGTTAGGCACACAATTGTGATGGTTAAGGTTTGGGTAAGGGGCCAGGGAATGCATTATATCAGTGACGGGTCCCCACGAATACGGTAAGACAAGTGT
This sequence comes from Xiphias gladius, assembly GCF_016859285.1. NCBI lineage: Eukaryota > Metazoa > Chordata > Actinopteri > Istiophoriformes > Xiphiidae > Xiphias > Xiphias gladius. Next base: position 13,498,067 of record NC_053406.1, on the reverse strand, counting down.
GTTTGTGTATTTGTGTGTGTGTGTCTGTGTGTGTCTATGTGTGTGTTTGTTCGTGCGTGTGTGCATGTCCGTGTGTGATTGTGTGTGTGTGTGCGTGTACTTCTTCCTAGTTACTCCGCCACATGTTTGTCCATCTTCGGATCTTGTAACGGTTCCAAAACATACGACTTACTGAAGCTGTAGGTCAAAAACAGACTATTTAACACAGAGTCTTCAGTTTAAGACAAACGGAACCGAATGTTTAAGTTTGTAAGTTGGTAGCCTAGATAGGAATATATGTCCGCCAGGATAAATAAGAAAGACAATCATCTTTCTATCAAAAACACTCATAATTAAGTTTAACAACTGCATTTGGCAGCATAGACTTAGGAGGCTCTCTGTATGAATCAAAGCAGCTTGCACATTCTGTGATGCACAGGCAAGGACTGTCATAATTAACAATATACATAGGGGAACAGGAGCAGATCATGATAGTGCAGCAGGGAGAAACCAGCACAGCAGCGTGGAGCAGTATACATGACAGGAATACTATAATATTGGCAGCTTACAATAGACCACCATGTGGAGGTGTCAACCATGATTTCAGATTGGTTACATCAGCTCACGGTCATCTCACAGCATGCACATGACTTAAGTGCCTGTCTTAACTAACACAAACCTGGTTTGTGGGGAAAGTGGGTCAATACAGCAGCAGAAATAACAAGAGAGCACGGAAAAACAAAGAACAATAAAAATAGAACTGAAACATAAATATACTATAGGTGAATCAGTAATATATGCATTGTATGGTAATGGTGCGCAAACAGTAAAGAACAAGTTTACTAAATCAAACATACAAAATATGAAGTATTAAATATAACAAACAAAGAATGTTAATGCAAGTTTGAAATTGGTGAAACTGTTAAAAATGTCACTATCAGACATCGCAGGACAAATCTGATGTCAAAGATCAGATTATGAAGTAACTAAACCCTGAGCAGTGTTTCCCATACATTGATTAATTTGTGGCGGCCTGCCACAATATCAACATTGACTGCTACATATTGATTTTTATTTTTTCTACTATTTCAAATGGTTAAAATCGTATTTCATTCACTCAGCGCCTCCTTGTCCCGCCCTCTCTCTCCCTGTCTCTCACAAACACATTGACTATGGACCTGTCTGGCCATCGGGAGCACCGGGAGACTCCCCGCCGCACCCATAAATCCATTATGTTTTTACCGGCCCTGTCAGTCTCTTTACCGGCCCTCTATGTGTGCCTGTCATTCGGGGTGCGCATCTCACTGACCAATCACAATATATAGAGTGCCCCTGGAGCAGACGCGTGGTGTACAGTGACAACTATTGTACACTGGGGAACACACAGTTTACATGCTCACACAAACACTCATACTGTATACACACACACACACACACACACACACACACACACACACACATACACACACACACACACACGTACAGACACAGACAGCCACAGCCTACAGAGACAAACACAAACACACAGAGAAATACAAACATGCAAACATGCTGGAATACTCACTCAGCGACACAGCACTGCCAAAAACCCACACACTTAGAATTTTTAATGCCTGTGAACAACTTTCTAAACTTTCTTTTTATTCATAAATGGAATCTGAAATCGCTGCCCTAATTTCTCTTCCCTCGCCTTTCCTTTTCTAGCTCACTCGCTCACATCTCTCCTCACACTTGCAGTTGAAATGGAGATTGTGTTTTCGGAGCAATGCAGAGCAGACCCCCTTAAAATTGGCTCCCTTAATAATTCAGCATTTGAATAAAGCCGGAAATCTGAATGTCACTGTATATGATTGTGTGTATGAATGAGAGTGAAAGACAGCCTGTGAAAGAGAGAGAGAGAGAGAGAAGAAAAAGGGGGAAAAAGGCAGGGGCAAGGGATAGGAGCGGGAGAGAGCAGGGCTTGAGAATGAAGGAGAGGAAACAAGAGCAGGAGAAAGAGATATGGAAAATTTGGAGAGGGATAAGTGCTAATGTTGAAAAGCCTTTTAACATTAGCACTTGTGGGCTACTAAGATGGTGTGCAAAAAATGTATATAGTAAAGAAAGGTTGTGTGTGTGTGTCTATTATAAACTGGATGTAGACAGTGTTTGACATCTTCATGACAATTCACCTCTCAGCTATATTTAGCAATCTCTCTGACTTATCCAATTCTCTTTTTTTCTCCTTTTACTCCATTGGACTGATATTTATTTATTTTTTAAATGAACACTTTGACATTTTGGAAAATGCGCTTATCTGATTTCTTTCTTCATTTCTGTAAAATAAATGTGAAATGACAACTAGCAGCCAGTTAACATAGCCTAGCAAAGACGGAAATGTCACGTTAGAGGTGCCTGTCGGCACTTTACGTTCCTTCAAACTGAGGTGACTGGAAACAAGCTAGCTGTCTTCGTGCTAAGCTAAGATAACCAAACCCTTGGCTTTGGTGCCGTAGTTATTACAGACATGACAGCAGTATCAAGTTTCACATCTAACGCTTGGCAAAAGAGGTGACCATGGAAAAGCTCTGACTGATTTTTTTAAATTTTTTGACGTCTTTCTCTCAAAATTTCTAAAACTCAGAAACCTGTTTATCGGTATGTGGAGAGAAAAAAAAAAAAGGAAGTGTATTTTCCGAAATGTTCTTATTAGATGCGCTTTATTCCTTTAAGAGGCATCAGTATGGATTGCATTTTGTAAATTCAACATGATTATCTTTCATTGCACACATCTATGTGTGCCTGGATGCACACACACACACACTAACAGAGGGGTCTGTGTGAATTTTCTGAGACCCTACTTTAAGCTTGCACATCTAGGTGCTTCTTTAGTTTGTGTGCCCTTGTGGGTACCTGTGTGTACCCACTCTTTGAGTGTGTATTTAGCAAAGAAATAGGTGTCTATAAAGGCTTCTTTAAAGCAAAACACAGATATGTGTAGTGGTGGGCTATAGCCTGGTTTAACTGAAGCGTGCAGAGTCTAACAGCATTCAAGCTGTTAACACAGTCCACTATAAGGGAACTGAACCAGACAGAAAATTAGAAACACACCACTCTCTACTCAAAAGGAGCCTGCGTTATAATGCTAACGCTAATGGCGCTCTGAGCTCAAAGAGGCAGGTGCAGGCTGTGGGTGGGCTGGTTTCCACTGAACTTCAAATGGATTTGACAAACAGCGATAGAGTTGATGTGGCATTTTCAAATGTAGGGCAGTCATTTCTTCATACGAAAGAAACACAGAAGGCAACAAATATGAGGCTGTAAGAGTACATTGAGATGGGTTGTTTAGTGGGATTGTGGTTTCTGTGTGAGGAAGGACTGATGTTTAAAAAAAGATTTTTTTAAAAGGTGGAAATAGATATTTAAAGCGTTAGCAACACTGCTTACATTTGTTATGCAGCACTGTTGTAGCATATTTTTTTCTCAGTTTTCAAACATTTAACTCAGTAAAGGTTTGAAGTGAAAATAATTTGATTTATGTTCTAACATGAAATCTTTGAATTCCCACTTATTTATTTGACATCAAACAACTTGAGAAGGAGGGGTGCCCCCTCTAAAGTTGATGATGCGATTCATATACCAGAGCACCCCTGTGGCAGAGTGTCACACACTGACAAAGTGAGCCAATGTTTTCCAACAGATTGAGAGGTAGTGCCCAACCAAGTGACGAGCCTGGCTCAGCCCAGTCCGCCCAGGAATTACCTTTATACTGGATGATTCTGCAGTACTCGGTCAGTGTGTCCTTACTGAGACAAAAAGTAAAAGTATGGTGAATAGGTGAAACCGCAATTTACATCAAAAATTAATCTTGGCTTTTTTAAATGATGACTACAACTTTTCCTCGGCAGTTGTAAGTACCTAACCTTGACCATAGCTAGCTCTTACCCCTAGAAGCCGATGAGTGGATGCATCGGTCAAGAAAACCCCAACTATGAGGAAATCTGATGATTTCCTATCCCAGAGGATAGACAAAGACGTTTAGGTAAAACATGACAGTCATGTACAAGAGTATGTTGTGGGGCAGTTGAGCTGAACTGACTCTACATGTGCAGGAGAAAGAAATCTATATTTCTTCTATTTGTAGATAAGTTGTTATTAAGAAAATATATCAGTAATAATGTTGAGTGTTTAGAAAAATGAAAAATATAGATTAAAAAAAGAAAGAATGAACAAATGAACCACATGCACCACATCAACATATTTAATTTGAAAACAACATCAAAAAGCAATCAAACATTGTAAAATTGTGAAGAAAGCGGCAAACGAGAGCAAAGTCCAACACATGTGTTTTCAGTTTTACAATCATGGCTAAAGTAATTTAAGTCAAATATTTTAGGTTTAAATTATGTTGTATGCTGGAATTTCACTGCAGCAACAGATACTGTATGACAGAGTGACTGTGAAAGCGTAATAACATGGCTGTACTGTAAAAGGTGGCACATAGGACGCAGAACACTACCTCTCTTTAATATTAATAGACTCTGACTCCTGGAAGCGTGAAAATTAATTCAGCCGTGAGGGAATATTATAACCACACTTAACCCTCAGACCTCTGACCTGTTTCACCTGGCATCTGATGATTCATTCATTCAGACGGGTAACTGTCAGACAGGGAGACAGAGAGTCAGATTAAATAGGGCAATGGACAGACGGCCTGGAGTAAACAAGCTGACAGACAAACTGAAAGAAAGAAAGAAGAGACAAGCCTATACTGTAAAGCTCAAAGATGCAGAGAAACTAGTGGAATGACTAAACACGGACAGAGTACATTATGAAAATCACTAAAATGTCTTCAGTTATGAGGCTGAATAACTTGAGTGAAAAGAAGATCATCTCAAACAAAGATTCCAGACAGTCAAAACTGACTCCCTTGGGTCTGATTTCCGTAAACTTAATTCAAATCCAACCCTGAATGGTACTGTATGTGTGTAAGAGGATCAAAAGTGTTGAGCTTGAGTTTGTTGAAAGAATAGCTTGAACTTTACTGAACATGACTGGTTTAATAATAAGGTTCCTGTCCTAAATGCCGAGGCAATTATATGAGACTTCCTCGCATACTTTATACTATACAATGTCAGTGACAAGTTATCCCCAACTGCAACTTGTTTAGGCTGCTGCTTCTCTCTGTGCGAAAAGAATGAAAACAAAAAGGTTTTTTGAAACCTTGTTACATGCACATCTAAAGATCTACAGGTGTATTTTACAAACATATTGACTATATAATTTAGTCAACTGAATTATGGATGAGTGGTCTAATGAGCAAATTAATGAATCGGTTAAAGCAGCAGTGCTCATCTCCTGAGAATAATTAGTTATTAAAAACACACACATTTAATGAAATTGTTGCTTGTCAGAAAACATAAAAGGTGGTCAAAAGAGACGAGGCTATAACAGTGAGTGACAGTTTGGCTCCATCGACAAATCACATTGCAAGGCCTCTGACAAAAACATCAAACAGTTTGGTAACAATCTGGGGCCCAGACAAGGTCATGAGCAGAGGATGCAGTTAAACGGGGGCGCCAACTCTGTGACAGCACCGGGGAGACAAACTGACCCTGCTGACATGCTGATTGTGAAAAAACCCATCTGGAACAGTCTAACAGAAGGACCAGTTCATTAACACATGGACTGGACAATTGCATAGGTGGCAGTGACACTTCCCTATTTCTCCTCCTGTCCTGAGCCAGTTAACATGACCTAAAAACAGGTCCAGCAGCTGGCAAAGTCACATCCGAGTCTGCCCTCTACACTCGGCCAGGACACAGCCACCCATACTGCAGTAGAAGGTATGCACATGTCGTTACTGTATGTGTCGACATGGTCACTTCCACCCTGAATGCCAAACACACATCAGTCAGCATCATGCATTCACATGACAAAACAAAAAATTACTATAATGACGTGATCATTTAAAATCAGTGTTGTTTTCTGAGGTAAATATGTAAGAAAAAAATCAAAATATTTGTACAAACTTGCCTACAGCAAACCAAAATAACAATTTCATCCCAAGTCCTTGTGGTTTTTATATGCCTTTAGGCTTTGTTTAGGGTGAGGTCAAATTGAGATTACATGGTATCAGCTCAATAACGGCCTAAACCAAAGGACATGGTACGTCCAGTAGTAGAGTCGGTTCGAGATTCATACTCATCCATAGAACCATGACGACATACCTAAAAACATTTGAAACATTTGCTGTTGGCTCTGTAAGGTGATCAGTAAAGTAAGTCCCTGGAACCCGACCCATCACCTGTGTACATAAATCATGAAAGACACGTAACTTTTCCTTATTGGGGTTAAGTCAGCCCATGAATTAAACATGTTGTTCAGTGTTTTCAAGTTACAAAAAACTGTGTTACTACAGTACTCTTTTGTTTAAGAGCTGAACATTTAAAGTTAGTGTGGTCTCACTAATCATGGACATTCCCAAAGCACCTGAAAGTATGGAACCAATTGTGCCTGACATGCTCATGCCATAACAGGAATATGAAGAGTGCACAAATTGGAGTTTATATGGGGATGTACTTTTTGTATCTACATGGACTTCTGATCTTTTCTTTCCAATGTTAGTCATGCTCACTCTAGTGGTAAATACCTCAGCTACAAGATGGTCGTTCTTGTGCTGCAGAGAAATAAGCTGTAGAAAACCTGCTTGTAGCAGAGTCTCTCTAAGCCTAATGGTCACTTACATTTGAATAGTGAGATAGATCTCTCAGCTACGAGGGGTAACAATGTTTTTAATAGCACTGCACAGAAAAAGAACCTAGTTTTCTTAAGCCCTTGTTACTCTCTAGGATCAGATGCAGTTATTTTGTCTAAAATGTAGACATATGTTTATTTCCAGCATGGCTATAAGGCTTCTTTCTCTTATAAAAAGCCTGCTAAGCATACATCCTCGGAAAATGGGGACTCTGCCTGTTACATCAGATGCAGACTGTGCCTCTCACTGGCAATATTGTTTACCATCCTCCACAACTACAATTACTGCCTCCGCCAACCAGTCAAGTTGTAGTTTCACATCCAGACTCATTTAATACACAGTTAGGTACATAAAACTTCAGTTGCTGTATGTTTTGGGTCATTATTCATCCTTCATAATGCAGTCTAGTCTCACTCTTAACATAAATAACTTAATTGTTCATGGTGAATTATTTGCGTATGGTAAGCCTTTAAAAATAATAAATATTTATTAGTCCTTTGTAAATAATGATTTTTTTTTTCTACCTTATGAATAGGTCATTATTATCAGTGATTCATGAAAGCCATAACAGAGTGGTGCATCACTCAAAGTGACATTAGGTCAAGAATGTATTTACCTATTTAATTTATTGTTTTTTATCTGATCAAGAATTCCTTAAAAGATGCCAATCTTACAACAAAGTCCTTAAGCCTGCTAAAAGCACAGTAGTTCTCTGCCTACATCAGCACTGAAGGTTAACAACATAATTTTCAGTCAAGTTATATTTTTCACTTAGAGGGATTGAATGCACTTATTTTGAGTCACTTTCGATAAAGGTTTCTGCCAAACGAATATCATGAAAAACTACTGTTTGCACATCTGGGGGCTAGATATAGATCTGGCTCGTTTGCCTCAGTCTAAGATGTATGTATGGCCCAGTCTAATTTGAAACCAGTCAGCATCACACAAGAAACTGATGAACTTAGTCAATGATTTAACTAATAAATTTATGTCCTTAGTTTAGTTTAAAAAATCTTGGACATTATGGCTGCAATACTTCATTGCCAGACAACTTACTGTGCCCAAAAATTTTTCTCTCTCTTTCTTTGAATCATCCAATATGTACATTTCCTACTATGCAACGACAACAACAACAACTACGACAGGGACCAAATGGGCATTGATGCCCCATTGTGAAGCAAGATGCTCGAGCATTCTTTCAGTCTTTATCATATTATAAAGAAAGCTTGTGTTGTTCTCCTGAGAAGACAACGTTTTTGTTTAATTTAATGTTTAACAGGATGGGTGTTACGAAGTCTTTGGGGACCAATTAAGAGTATCACAAACTTGACTTGTCTAATGAATTTTGCTTCAATTATATAAATATCAGGTGGGAATACAGAAGATATGCATCCACAGAAACTAAATCAGGGGACCCTACACCCAAAAATCACCGGTAAAAATAAAGCTCCCAAAGTAAAGTCTTGCTTACATTTGGCAGGTGGTAAATTTTATGTTCTGACCACAACTTGCAGTATCACCTAGCTGAACAGAGGAATTGTATACATGAAACTACAGACCCCCCTGGTACTAACCCATTTCCTTTGTTCTGTCTGGACTGGCTTATTAGCTCCTTTCATTTTCACTGACTGTGTGTCCCAGCTAGCCCGAGTTACCAGACACAGACAAGCAAAGCTTTAGGGTGTGGGAGGCCCCTGCAGCTCACAGTAATGAGGCAACACACCGAGTCACATCACACCATGTCACACACAGTGGCAGATGCAAAAGGTACTAACAGCAAAAATGGAGGTGAGGTGGAGACAAGGTAATGTTGGCCTTAAACTAAATGATATTTGAAGCAATTTCAGAGTTCTGGACTAATTTCTAGTCGCAGGAAACTCAGAGCAGATACCTGGGTGCCCCTGTCATGAAATTCGTCTAGTGTGAGGGCTCAGTCATGGCTGTCAAAATGATAATAAAAACAAGACTAAAAGTCTAAAGTATAGCCAACAGCTCCTAGAGGCTGCAATTTTTATTACTTCCCATGATATACAGTACAAGTGAAGAAAGAATTAACACCATACTGATCAATGTTATGTTTGCAATGACATTTTTTTCTATCTTTTGGTTATTTTAAAGTGTTTATATTGGATAACACATATATTTGATATTTATGCAGAATATTCTAAATACTGCACAAAGGAAGCCCATACCACAGACACTGGATGTCACTACGAAGCAACCACCAAATACCTTAATAGTAATAATAGTAATAAGTATCATTGTGACTCATATTCTGTGTTTAGACATATGAAGCCTGATCACAAGCTATGCCTTAAAAACTGCTGCACAGTGACGATCTTGGCTCTGGCTTAGTGCTGTTTTCGTGCAAGCGCAGATCAAGTGCAGTGACTTGGCGCTTCAGTAGGGTTTTTTTCCACATTAGTTTCTTTTCTTTTTTCATCTAGATTAAATGTTATGCAACCCGCACCAGATCTTGCAGAACATATTAACAAACATATTTGGCTGTGGGCTGCAACAACTGCACATGTTGTCTTTTTTTCCTGATGGATTCCCAAAAGTCACAACTGAAACACTGCTTGTTCAGTTGCAGTAGAGGTAGACTGATGGTGATGATCACAGAACAACTTGTTAGCAATAACTGCAAATTCTTGTGAGTGTGATTATATGGATTTGTTAGTTTATGCTACTATGAAAATGACTTGAAAAATTTACTTATTATCTACTCACAGTTTTGGCACAACAAGAGGCAAGTGACAGACAAAAGACAATAATGGAATAAAGGAAAATGTTATCTTTTGTGATTTCATTACAGAGATGTGTGAATTCCTTGCCTCCAACAAAATGCTTTTGGTGCATCCACACACACAAATTCAACGTAAGGAATTGGCACATCTTGATCTTATAAATAATGTTTAAAGTAGTGACCAGCAATTGCCTGTCACTGATGTGACAGTGAGTGACAGCCAGACAGCAGCTTATGACATGGAGCCTAAATTAGTTTGGGTGAGCTTGCAAGAAAACATCCCCAGGAAAAAATGCATCGATGATGTAAGGTAGGCCAGGTAGCCAGTAACTAGTCAAATGTCAAGATGAGTAATGAAAGATGCTAAATGGTATGATAATGTTAAACTAAACATTCCTGCTCCCTCTGGTCTCCACGCCCCTGCCAGCTTCTGACCGGTAGAAGTGCATTTCTTGAATATTTTCACAAATATATGGTCCTCGTAATATTGTTTTTTACTTAAAGGAACTGGAAGAAGCTCCGTTCATTAAAATCTACAACATCACCGTAGTTTTCTGATTCCGATCCCATTAGAGCACATTTCCTCTATAAAACCCCATTTCTGTGTCACAGATGCACCTTACTAACCTCATGGCTCTATGGATGGCACTGTGTTGTCAGCTGGCCTGCTGTTTTGGTCCAGACATTAAAAGCTCCCAGAGGATTAATCCTAAGGACTTTTGGTGATCCCCTGACTTTTCTTTCATCGTCATCAGTAGGATCAAAGTTTTCACTTATCCCGAGAAATATCTCAACATCCATGAAAATGTATTCTAATGACTTTGGTGAACCCCTAGTCTTTCCTCAAGCATCACCATGAGTTGTATTTACAATTTTGAGAGAATAATCCCAACAACTATTGGATGGATTGCCATAAAATTTAGTTAAGACATTAATGCTCCCCTGGGGATGATTTTGTGATGTCCTCACTTTTCCTCTTGTGCTATCATAAGGTCAAAATTTCAATTTTTCCAATACTCTGACTAAATACCTTCATAATGACATTCAATCTGCCTCATCTGCACTTTGTGTTTAATACTAATTAGAGTCTTAATTAACAAAAGTTTGCATGCTAAGATGGTGAACATGGCAAACCGTACCTGCCAAACTTAAACATGTAAGCATCGCCATTGTGAATGTGTTGAAGCATGGCTATAGACTTTTAGTACTGTTGCATCACGTGTTCATGCACAGCAAGCCTGCAGCACCATCTGTGTCTGCCCACACAGGTAACAGGCAAACCCAGACTTAGTATCAGACCAGCTAGTGTACTACATCACAGCCTTTTAGCCAGCAGCTTGCCGCTTCCTTAGGCAGACAGACTCATTTAGCTTCAGATTGCACCAGCAGTCTTCGTGACAGGCAAAGTCAAAGAATCAACACGTGCGGAAGTAGCCAGGAAAGCAGGCAGTCAGTCAAGTCTTCTGGACTAGCAGCTTATTTGATTGGACACTTCCTTTTTGGCTGCCAGATTCCACTGCTGCTCTCGCCTCAAGGCAGAAACTCTTTTCTGTTCTGTTTTTTCTGTTCTTTTTTTGGCCTCTGTCCTTTCACTGCTGCGCCAGTCTTCAGAGGAAGTGCTGCTCTGTCAGTACTTTGGCCCTGTATGCATCCCTCTAGTATGACACAGAAACAGTGATGTTTGATTCTTAATCCTATGTGACCCAGATCTGATTGCTCTGTAGCTGCCCTAACATGAAATATAGAGAGTATATAGAACTTTTAAGGTTAAGAATTGTTTTCCTGTGTGAATCCAGCGTCTGACAGTAGAATGTAGTAAACCTTTTCTTAACAACCTACTTACATCTAACAATACAACATCAGCACAACCCCAACCAGACCATGATGCAAGAGGTCAGGTCTAGGTAAAAATGTTTTTTTCCCCAGGTCTTTTTAACTCTTCTCAATTACTTTAAAAGAATTTCATGTTGTAAAGAGGCAGGATTATCAGATTTGCCATTCAGAAAAGCCTACATGACATCTCTTTGATGATCATCAGAGACAAGAATGGTATAAAGCATCTCAAGTGAGCTTTTTCACACTAAAATGATTTTTTTTTTTTTTAAAGTGACAAGTTTTGAAATTTGAAGGTTCACGCAGCACAGACTTAGTCATGTCCCAGAAAAGTTAAACGAGGAATGTAACAAACTGAGAAGATGACAGCTGAGAACCAACAGCAAGAATTTTCTTTGTATCGACAGCACTTTCTTTTATTAATCTCTCCTAACATTCTTTCTCAACTTGTCACCTCTTTCATTTTTCTTTTCTGTGCTTTGAAAAATCTTATAAAAAGAATTTATTAAAAATGGAAGTGAAAAAAAAAATCATTATCCTGTCAATTTACCACCAGACTGGCCAATTAGTAGCAAACGTTAGCCTGAGAGGACTTTGTGAATACCTGCCCTGAAGACTGCCATACAGATCAGAAGGGTCCGTCTCACTGAGATGACAGTGTCTGTAGTTGTACTACTCCTCCGTGTTTTTTCTTTTTATCCTCAACTATAAGCTGAATTAAATAAACCTCTTCTCAGCTGTGTAGAGTGCTCATTTGACCCACCCCCTTCTGTCTTTTCCTGCCTAGATGCATCCAGATGCAAAATTGTTTTGGCAAGTGATATTTTTTTCTCTAATGCAGATAATGATAGAAAAGGTCTATCTGCAGTGTGCGCTCTGAACGAATGACAATGAGGAAGTGAGTCTTTTGAACTGTCAGTTTTTATGTACAGACAGGCACAACTTTTCTTGCTGTCGGTGAACAGTAGTGGTCACATTAAATACCATTAATATTTGAAAACTAGGGTACAGGAAGATGTTAATATTTACCAAAATCTTGTCATCTCACATCCCTCCTACCCTATCTTTGAGCTTTCCATTAAAGTTCTGAAACTTTTACAGTTTCTACGACTCTTTATGTGTGTGACATGTTGAAAGTTACTAATGTTGACCAACTAATAACTTCACTGTGACAACCACTTCAAAATGTTTTACCGAGTGTCTTGCATCCTTTCACCATACCTGACAACTTAGAGTGAGGAAGCACTCCCTGTCTTCCACACAATACACTGAGGGCACAAACTTCTTGAGGTATATTCTGTAGAATATTATATTTTCACCAGGATAAGCAGATAAACCATTACTCATTCTGTTATATTGCCAGCCTGAATGATAAGAAACTGAGAGAGCTCAGCTCCGTTAGCTAGGGAAATTACAGGCCAATGTCAGCCTGACCTGGCATTTAAATTTGCCTGTGTCAGAGCTGACAAGCAGCGATTGTATCCAGTACTGATGTGTCCACAGGCTTTGTGAGGCAGCTGGACCTGATGCCAGTCCTTTCTTTTCAAGCCTGTGGTCTATTTTTGCCAAACACACTACCATCTGTGAGCTGTAAAATACACAATTTTGATACCTGTAACATATATTTCATCATGTTTTATAGATTATGTGGTTACACAGCAGCCTGGCAGCAGTTTTTTTGACCACAGTCCTGTTATTCACTGAAATAAAAGCGCTTTGGCCTATGTTTCATGAAGCAATTAACGTACCTTAGTGTTATGTTTTTGGTCCCATTTGTTTGCCTGTTTCTTTGTTAGTTAGCAGGAATGAATTTGGAGAAAAGTCAGGCTATGGGCCAAGGAAGTAGAGACAATACTCAGATCAAGTGAAATGTACCTGTTCTTTTCAGTTCTCTCTTTCCTGGTTTCCTGTCTCCACCATAATATCTCTATTTATAATCTTTGTATGGTCGTAGATTCTGTCAGACACCTTCTTCTCTCTGTCCTTCCTCCTCTTATCCCACCCAAGCCCTTCTGTAACCCCAACCTCTCTTTATTTCACTATTACTCTCTTTCCTCTATCTTTGTTTGTATCCTCATCTCACTCCCTTCTCTACCACCCAACATCTTATTCTATTATGTACAGATGCGCCCTTTAATTCAGCAGAGCTGACAGGGTCTGTGCTTTGATCTCTGGTAGATTTTTTTATTACAGCATCCATTTTGGCAGCATAGAAATGACACAGCGTTCTACAGAGACAACCCAGATGTCAAAGGGGTCACAGGTGAACAAGGTTGCAGTATCTAGAGACACCTCTTTACAGAACTTGCTTTCTGTTTCATATTGCTTTCACTGTAGAGCTTTTAACGAGTACAAGGAGTCTCAAGCCAAAAATATACTAATCACTTACTTATTTCAAACCAAAATCCAAGAGAAATATCAGCTCAAAACATGCTGAAAGTAGTAATTCAAAGCAAAAGATCTGCTGTAAATACAGCCAATGAGTTAAATCTCAATTTTTTCATTGTTATGAACGATTCTCGATTTCAATTGGTTTTTTTTTCCCCAATCAACATGAACTCAAGATAAAATATGACTCAAGAACAGTTTTCTTTATTACAGCTATACACTGTATATATGCAATATAAACAAACAAGATAACAACAACAACCTGTCTTGACATAAGTGGTAATACTGGAAAAATAGGCAACTAAAGTTTTTGCTGCTTTTAGCTGTGGTTTTGGAATTGGGATGGGAACGAGCATCAGAATCTCTGTCTCCCATACCACTGCACGCTTTTGTTTCAGGTCCTGGAAAAGGTTTGTTGTGCTGCTACTTTTAGTTCTAATAGACAAAGCTCAGATGTGCAGGCATCTCCAAGGACACTGCGACATTCTATGTTACTATTGTAACTACAGGGAACTGCTGGTGCTGGCGTTTGAGTGACAACAAAGGAAGCACTAACCTCGATTTTGCGATTTAGGCATTTTTCACATCGTTCAAAAACAAAAACTCAAATTAATCAAACTAATTCGTTATTGCCCAGCAATAGCTGTAGGCAAAAGTGTTTTTATCACCCATAAGTGAAAAATATTTCAGGCAGGGCATCTTAAAATCTATGGCTTGATCACTTTCTGTGATCAATTACAAAACAGTGTTTGATATGCAGAATGGGGCAGGGTGGTTGGTTGTAAACTACTAATCATGAAACTTCGTCACAGTATTATTCCATCAGTTAGTGAAAGAAAAAAAAATGTGTCAGATATCGAAAAAGTAATGAAACTGATTCTTGGGGCCATGGCACAAAATAAAATAAGATAAAATTCAGAATTTCAGCAACCGATTTCTTATGTAAAGCTATATGGAACCACACAAAAAGAGTAAAATATGAGCTCCTGACTAACTAAAAATAAACATTATTATTAGAGGGCAGGAATATGATAGTTTAAGCCTGTTATTTCCCTACTCAGAAAATGTAATATATTCCTTAAATATTCTTTGTATTTGAAGAAAATATCGAAACACACTAAACATGATTTCTGCTGGATTTCATGGAAATCTATTTGAAAGAGTTCTGCGATTAAAATTATTCAAGGCTTGTTTTCATCGTGCATCTTAGAATCATTCTTGGGAATTAGGACGTTTAACTCAAACTTAAATAAAGACCTGTTTCAGCAAGTACAGCTGAATGTCTGATGTATATGCCAGCCCTGAGAGACTCACATGCTGTATAGATGCCCGGTTTCTGACAGTTGTAGAAGTCCTCCTCTCGCAATGAAGCAAAAGCAGAAATTAATTATGACATTTTGTCACTTTTCATAGAAGTTATACAGTGGATTAAAAAGGCTGATCTAGTTTATATTAGTGCTAAAAATAATAAATTACAGAAAAGTGCATTATGTATGGGTTTTACTTTACAGAACTGGAAGTGGCTGTCATAAGGTGTTATACAACGCCATTACCAGAGTCGCTAGCCATTATGGTCACCGAAAGCACCATGATGGTCAGAGGATTTTATGACCTTTCATGCAGAATGGGTAAAAATGATCAAAAGCAGTTGTGATACTTGACCTTCTTAACATAATATCATGCCTGTAGTGCCTAATTGGTCAGGACAAGATTCATACAAAGGGGCGCAGATGAGAGCATTGCAGCCATAATTGCAGAGGTTACACTGATGGTTCTGAACTATGGCTCTCCGCTAGACCGTGTGTTACTGGAGCTAGTGAGAAGAAATCCAATGATCCTATACAGACTACCATTAATGTTTTTTCCCTCAAATCTTTCCTTTAACTGATTAAGAATATCTTAAGGTTACATCTGTGTACTATATTTTTTGTAGGAGGCCCATCATCTATTGCATCAGGTTCACATCTCTCTACAAAAGCTGGTTGCTCTGTCCATGTTTAACACATTCACACATGCACAGAGACGCATGAATGGCTGCACACAGAAAACACAGACGCAGACAAAAACAAGCACACACACTCACAAACACAACATGGCCTGAAGCAGCTGAATTACAAGGTGAAATAAAGATTCATCTGGTCAATGGGATTAACCAGTGGAGTGAAGTGTACACACATGAACACACAGACACTGTTGCACTGATAAACACACATGTACGCACAGAGTAAAATGCACATGCACACAGACACACACTCCAAAAAACCCACATGCAAAAAAAGAAACCCAAATGGCATGAACTTTTTTTGCAGCGGCGATTCTAGCACCTTTAAAGCGCAGGGGCCACACCGGGGCCACCTTTTCTTTTAGAGGGGCCAGTTAAATTAACGTGTCATTTAACAACAAAGTTAACATATCTAGACTTGTAGTACACCAGTCCTTTGTGGTGTAGTACAAGAAACCACATGACATTCAGTTAGTAAACTTTAATACGATATGTAGACAACAGGTCTTTTATGACAACCATGAGCATATCTTAGATACATGACTTGCACATGTCTCAGTATACAAAAATGAAACTAAGCTTATGCCGTGATACAGGTACGGCTCAGGACTGAATACTGAAAAGATTCAACAGTGACATTCACAAATCTAAAATAGTATGCTCACATCAAAACATATCACTCCATCTATAAAATACATTACTTATAAATTCTTATTTATACTTGTCACACAAAATGTAGCCAGCAAGGCCTACAGTATTTCAATTAGTTGATAAAAACTAATGACTCATTATAACAGACCACATTAAAAAAAAAAGGATGTATGTAAGAAAAGATTCTCACAAGCAACTAGTCTAGCAGATCTTCTGCACAGGCTCATTCACAAAATATCAACACACACTTTAACAGGTGACTGAACAACCAATAAATGCAAAATTGGGAAAATTCCAAAAGCCCTCCAGCCTCTGTCCCGCAACTGTGTCTGTGCAGACACGACACGGCGACACAACAGCAAACAAGGTACCGCACAACACTTCGTACACAACTCCACAACTGCAACAATAGCGTGGCCGAGGCGGGACATTTAACCAGCAGCAAAGAAACCAGCGAGCGAAGACAGAGGCAGGCGGAGGGTGTGTGTGTGTGACTCACGTTATTTGACGTCCTTTCCTGGAGATGAGGTGCTCCATATCCATCCTAAGCCTCTGCACTTGTTGCTGTCTTGGTTATTTTTGTTTGCAGACACACTTCCTCGTCCCCTCTCCCTTCCTCTGCTCTCCTTGCTAGCAAACTTACAACAAGGGCACATTAGCAAACATCGTTAAAGGGGCACACTACGTCGTTCCAATTGAAATAACTGCCGTTGCTAACTTCACACAGTTCGTTTTGAGCTCAGACTCCGGCCGACTCCTTCGGGGTCTCTTCTGCCAGAAACCTCTTTAACTTTAGTGTGGCAGTGGCCGGACACTGACCGCGTGTGACTGACTAATGCATGAACAGTTTTCGACTTCACCTGGGGCCTGTCCGGACCGGAGTGCCCGTATGAGTGTAAGGTGCGACGCCATCTCTTTCCAGACTTACCGTTGTCAGCCTCGGCCACCGGAGGGGAGGGGGGGAGGGGGGGGGGGGTAACTCAGTAGACTGGGAAAGAGTTGGCAGCGACAACAGCATAGAAACTCCCTGTTTTGTGAAATAAAATCGTTCATTTGTTTTATTAAAATGATGATGAAAGCTATTTGGGATAGTGAGGACGTCCTCCATTAGAAGGCATAACCGCAACTGTAGGTTGGTCCTGAAGCAAAATAAGTTTTGTACTAGTTGCCTGCAAAGTTTTCCTTCATGATATTCCATCTATGGAATGGTCTTTAAGTCAGTATTAAAGAAAAAATAAATAAATGCATAAGTAAATAAATATGGGTATGAAATAAATCCTGAGATATATAAATGAGTCAATATAGTACAATAAAAAAAAAAAATAGGTTTTTATTTCAAGATGACATTTTTCAAAGGACAACTTTTATTTATTTCAGGGGACTTTTACTTCCTGATGCCATATTTATTTCCCAGCTCTTTTTATTTCCAACCCATTATATTCAAATTAATGGGGCATGGTTATCTCACAGATTCAGACCAAAGCAACAGCACCAGTTGTCTTGCAAGGTAGCTGGATTTACAAGCTCAGAAGATCAGGACTGACTATGTCAATAAAAATATCTGAGATGGTTCATCTTGTATGTTGGATCATTTGGCTTTGCGTTCTTTTCAGTGCTTTTCCTTGGACCACTTTGACATTCACATACTTGTAAATGCATAAATATACTAGATGGTTCATAGCATAATGGCCGGCCTTGCAGGGACAGTAAATACGCTTTGTCGCAGGCTCTTGCTGTTTTCTAAGTGTTACATTAAAACTTCCCGAATAACACACAGCAGGCGCTTTTCTAGTCTTATCGACCACTCAAAGAGCTTTACATTACAAGCCACATTCACACACACATTCATACATTGCATTCACACTCACACATACTGATGCCAAAGCCAATCAGGGGCAGTTTGGGGTTCAGTATCCCGCCAAAGGACACATCGACATGTGGACAGGAGGAGCCGCGGATGGAACCATTGACCTAGGTAGAGCAGGTAGTGGACCTCCCGTTCTATAAAGACATGCTTTACAGCAGTTATAGCAATATGTTTAAGATGCTGATGGTGGAACAACAGCAGAGCTGCTGAAATCTGTTGAGAGGTATTTTTAATGGCTTTAAGACACTTATGCGATCGATGAGGCCTTATCAGCGTTTTAAGTTTGTATTCGTCTCTGTGTTCATGCGGTCCTTTTTTTTTGTTTTGTAGCAACGTTAACATAGCCCAGTGATTATTAAAACATGAAAAGTAGGCAGGGGTGAGTGTTTCTGTGCATCAAAGTGTGTGTCAGGAGAGAGGTACTGCTGGAGAACAAGGTGGCTTTAAATCTAGGTCACCGGAGAGCGAGGAAGAGGGAGAGACAGAGCGGTACAGTGCAAGACAGCAAGAGAGAAAAAAGTAAAATAGCAAAGACAGAGGTAAGAGAGACCAGATCACTTACAGTGTTACTTGCTCTAGGCATCGGTAGTGTCTGAATTTTCCTCCTGTCCATTTTTTCGAGATAATCCACAGACAGATTCCAATCAAAATGACTTACTTCCTAAAGCAGCGTAATCTGTTGCTCTTGATAAACAGTAATCCATTCTGTGTGAAAGTAGCGTGTTCACATGAGTCGAGTTCAGTCTGGTTACATCTAGTGAAAATATGTTCATTTGAATTAACTGCTTTAATGATGCAAAATTACTGTAAAGACTGTGCCTGTCCTGCTGTAACATGTCGAAATGTCTTCTGTGAAAATGGCCTAAATTGACCTCATCCGTATTTCAAGTACTCCATATTTTTGAGGACATCCATACATTTTAGTCAGACACTGTACTGTACATGCAACTGTATCTTAGGAGATTTTTTTTTTTTTTTTTTTTTTTTAACTTCTTCTTGCAAACATATTATAGTTTTGAAAATCTTTTATTTTTTTCCTGGTAATATTTACAGAAAAGTTCCAGCACACAATGAAGCTTTATTGACAGGTGCATAGAATCAAAAACACTGTTAGCAAGGAGTCCCTTTCTGCCTCAACTACCCAGGGCCCTGAGAATAACATCTCTGAGATTTAAATAAAGTGGTGTTCCACTGAGAGCATTATTCTAACTACTCTGTTTTAAAGTAATGTTCTCTTTTTGTGATTTATTTTTATCCATCTGACTACTTTTTATTCATTTATTCTCACACAAGGCTGTCTTGCAACGGAGACTCCAGCCTCACTGGAATCCTCTTGTTAAATTAAAAATACATTTTTTTTAAAAAAACAAAAAAAAAAACAAGAGAAAAAACATGTATTGTCTCTGTTATGCATACAGTAAATTTATTCTACAGGGCTTTTCTTGCAGATTGTTTTAATTGGTTGTCCAGATCATGGCACTCTTTTTAGTATCACAGGATGCATGAGACACAGCCAAGCACACACACATATGCACACACCTGCACACATAACCCTGACCCTGAAATCTGCAAATCAGCATTGGAGCTTCATTAGAGCTATCATGAAGAGTAATCACAACCTGCATTGGTGCATGTTGTGTGTGAGCCCCAAGGGGTCCATTAAGTCAGTGATATTATTGCTTGGAGCTGCAACACACATCCAAACACACACAGCTTCATCAGCATTTCGGGCTAAAGTTGTTTAGAATAATAATGTGATCATAGTAAATGTGCGCACATCTGAAGAGGACGCGGTGACAGAATGTGCAAATCAAATTACGAGATAACTGGATGCCAGCAGTGTAATAGAATACGCACAATATACTGTATTTCTATAGGTCTTCGGCTGCGCTTGTGCACACTAGGAATCTTATTCTCCACTCAGAAACCTGGCTTTGAGTCCATGCGTGCGATGTTTTTTTTTAGAATATCTTCAGTGAGCTAAGGGTTACAGTGACTTTCATGTTGTTTTTGCCTTCCGGGCAAAGATTCAAAAAGCCTTGTGGGTACATTTTGATATCAACATAAAAAATTAAAAAACACAGCTGTGAGCAGTGCTTAATGTTAAAATTGGGATCATCTTTTTTTCCCCCTCTTGTATCAGAAACAACTTGTTAATGCTCTTTTAAACAGAGAGGGGGAGGCTAGCAGCTGCAGCTTTTCATGCTTTATAAATTTATGTAGGTGTGACACCACAGGTGCACGGAGTTTATTGGTTCATTCACTGCAACAGTACTCAGTTGCAGGGTATGCTTGTTTTGGATACTGCTGGACTGACATGAAGTTAGCTGTGTAGATTATCTTGTATGCTTTTACTGCTATCTAAATTGCTTCGAAGCGGCATAAAACGGACTGATACCTGTTAGTGTAGCTGAACTCTGTAGGGTTCTAAACAGTGTGGAGTGAACCCAAATAGCCGGACTCTGTCCGCCGACCAGTGAAAGGACCATACACCATCCAGCATCTTTGATCTCTGCGTGTGATACTGTAACTCAGTGCTTCCCCATTTAGTTTGTGTCCTTTTTCAAAAACAAGAGACCAATATTATTCCACAGAGACCCATAGTTCTCAGTCGAGCACTAGCATTTGAATAAGCAGTTATTGCCAGACATTCACTGCCTTATGGGCTTACATGAAAGCTGCTGCTGATTTTTGTTTTATTTTAAAGTTTTCTCAAGTGATTTGAGTAACTGGTCACTATGTTTTTTCAACATATTACTTCATATGCATTATTTCTTAAATGTCTTTTTTTCCTGCCCAAGCGAAACATATATTTATATACATTCCAGTGCCAGTTTATTTTGTGTACCTAGCTAAACCCACAGTAATACAATTTAATACAGCAGACCTGCTTCGTAAAAATAATATTGTTCCAGTTTTGTTGAAACTGTTGTACGGAGATGTTGGCATAACTTTATGGTAATTTTTCATTCTACAGTTCGTGGTTCTGCTGAATTATAATGTGCTGTACTGTTTTAATATTTTGCTCACCCCATTTATATCACTAAGGTTAACTAATAAATGGGCAGAGTGTTTTATGTAAAATAAAAAACATTAGAAAAGTATCTGTCTGTGTCATTTAAAGTTTGCTTATGATTAAGGGGGAACTGTCAGATATCATTTCTAGTTGTACTTTTTGATCATGTTTTCCTTTGTAGTTTTTCCCTTGAATTTTTACCACATATTGACATCCATCTCTATGTCCAATAATATAAAAACTGAAGACTGAGACACACAGGCTGCACTAAATCGACTCAAAAAAAGAGAAAAAATTCAACCCAGCAAGTATAGGTGTATGAACTTGTATGAAGTATATGGTGTATGAAACTTATCTAAACTCACATCAAGTGTGAAGACAATAGCATAAAGATATCCAAGAACATCAAAAAACGAAAGTCAAATTTAAAAGCTGAATGCATTATCCTTATGTTAAAAAACAAACAAACCCAATGTCTCTGCAGTGGTTTTATTAAACAACAGAAGATGTAATAAGATCAGAGGGATTGTTAGATGGCTGTAAAGTTGGTAACTTGAAAATGCACTACTCAGTGTCTAAAATACTAATTATATATTCTTTCCATATCCCATTTTATGCTTTCTAAGTGCACCTATTGGTGCAACAGGAAAGAAGATATTTCTCCTGCAGGAATGTGAAGACAGTGAACTATTACTCCAGGTAAGTTAGTGAAGAAACTGTATATATAGCACTTTCCAAAACTCAATACACTGTACCTTACAAATGTGCGCAAAATAAAATGCAATATTGTTAATTATAATATTATTATAGGACTAATAATGTTGTTATACTTCATCTAAGTGTGGTCTGAAACTCCTGGTCTGCGTGTGTTTTTCTCTTAGAGCAGTAGAATCTGATTCAAAAAGGACATATTTTCAAAAACAGTCATGTCAAAGGGATTTAAGATCTAAGCTGATTTAAAAGCAACAAAACAAATGATGGCACTAAAAGTAATGAATTTAGTGGCCCCAAACCCTAGAGATACATACGGTTAGTCACAAAGTCACATAGCCAAATGCACCCTATGTGGGGACAGTTATATTTCTCATGATGTATACTGATGAGATGATTCCAGGTACGAGCTATTACCCGTTATGCTTTTGAAGAATAGGAGAAGGAGGACTTTTTTAAAGTTTCAAACAAGTGACAAGGATTGTGCAGAACCACAGAACCAAATGCTTTTTACTCTCTCTTTGATTATCTACTTCAACTTCTCAGTTACCATGTCAGTGCTCCACACCCCTAGGGCTAAGCCCGTAGTCTCTGAGTTTTGAGAGACTGTCTTCCCCTAAAAAACAACCCGATAGGTCACCTGTGCAAGTAGCTTATCATGACCCATAGTTACGTTTTATTGTTAGGCGACCTCTTGCGGTGGTGGTAGTCATTACGGGAGCAAAGGAGGAACTAAGGATGACGTTGCGTAAAGAGCGACAAAGTCTGCATTGGTCCACACAGGACTTTGTCCTGTCGACACTGGAGACCGCTGCTCGTTTCCTGTGTCCCGAAACCAGTCGTCACCATCGTGTCTTCTGACCATTACCGTTCCACAAGTGTGTGTTCATTATTGTTACCATAACAACAAAGGTCCTCTACCTTTAATGAAGTACTTATTTTAACCCAAGCCGCGATCTTTCCCTCAACCTAACTAAACCGTGGCCATTCCATAAGCTTAACCGTGTGTTTATTATTTTAACCATAACAATGAAGGTCCGGTATGCCTGCTGCCGTAGGGGCACTATTTCATGAGATGCTCCTATGGGTCGCCTCAGAAAGTAGGGACAAACAACCTATTTGGTCGTTGAGGCATAAATGCAAAGAAAGGGATAAATGCGTCAGTGTGAGAGAAAAAAAACAATGAGCGGATAAAAAGGAATTAGATTAATCAATTCATCCTCTAGTTTATCTCATATGAAGCTTTACCTCCCAGTTCTGCATTGAAATATTCTATTGATCTAAGTTTTTTTTTTCCCCAAGGGAGATGACAAGAGAGAAAAACATACACTGTGTTTACTTGCATATAAGTTCACCCAATCACAAAAAACTGGACCGATAATGGTACTTACAATGAGTTATCAGCTGCCAAGAATTCTGCTGTCTCTCCAATAAAATGAAGGTGAATCAAATTTCATAACCAGGTTATTTCACAGCATGTACAAAACATTGTCCAAGATCCTGTGTTAACCTTATTTTTCCCAGTGACCTGGTTTCTTGTGTGCATTCAAACAAAGTGATAGATTAATGTACTTGACCTGAAACTTTGTGACAAAATTAATTTACAAGATACATGTCTTCCCCTGGCAGAAGCAATACAGTACTGTCTTTAAAAGTGTCTCTTAAAATTTGTGCAAGGCTTCTCAGCAGTACACCTCTTGGGTTATGCTGTTTTTCTGCATGAGCAAGCAAGAGTGGAGGATAGAGAGCAAGAGAGAAAGACAAGGTGAGACTGGTCAATAACTGTGTCTGTGTGTGTGTGTGTGTGTGTGTGTGTGTGTGTGTGTTTCTCTGAAAAATATGGAAGGGAGGAGAGAAATAATTGTTGGATTGTTTTTTATGGTGCTTTCCCTGAGAGATTTGGATGCAGATTCATTAATCTAAAAGCAAGATGTAAGCTCTCTCTCAGGATTTTCTGGGGAAAACAATACAGCGCAGGGAAAGAGAGCAGCAACACTTGACTTATTCCTCTCCCTCTTTCCACTCATTTTCTATCCATTTTTTTGTTTCTTTGATTCTTGCTCTTCATTACCCCCCCCTCTCTCTCTTTCTCTCGGAGACTGGATCTCCCTGCAATAACACAATGGGCATGAACACTAGACTGAAAATAGGCTGCATAAAAAATAGAGTGAATTGAGTTGTTTTGACAGGTTCAGTATGAGATTTATGGAGGTTTACAAGGCAATTTTATCAAAATTCTGTCTGTAAAATACCAGTGATTAATGACATCCATTACATATTGTTGTAGTAAATCTTATGATAGCTGATGACTACAGGTATACTTACACAGTATCACCTTCAGTCTGCAGCAGATTGGAGAATGTTACTTTGTTACATTTTTATATTTTATATAAAAATATATACATAAATATATAAAAAAAAATTTTAAGTTTCACAATTACAAAGGTGGCCAGAGATTGGCAACCTTTCATGCTACTTTGTGAGATACTGTAAAAGATTATAGCAGAGAAGAGAGTCAACGCAGATACAGCTGCAGCACCTGTAAATTTAGCTTATCACGATGGACCTGTCTGTGGTGTTTAGGTAAAGCCAAAAACAGCGAAAACTCAGATTGAAATTGCAGCCCTCAGGTGGATGTCAGATTCTTCTCATGAATCAAACTGAGTTCACTTTATCAAGGGCTGAGACTCACATTTTCATGTGGCCCGTGCAGTGGGTGTACAACACTCCTATGGGTTTTTTCCTCACCCTCCAATTGAACCGGACTAAAAGAGAAAAGGCTCAAGAGCTTGACTAAACTGTTCCAAACATGAGCAGTGTCAACGCACTTTTTATGTTGCTTTGCAGAAGTACTGGATGCCTACACACACCCACAACTTCCTCAGATTATGTCAGCTTCTTGTACACTAAAGGCACACACACGCACACACACACACAAACACAAACACACACATACACACACACACACACACACACACACACACACACACACACACACACACACACACACACAAAAATTCAATCACAAGCATATTTTGCTTCCGGTCAAGTAAAGCTTTTAGCTTTACAGTCACTTAAATTTGTATTTACAAGGATGCCTGGCAGACGGCTTTACATTTTACCTCCCATCAAATTTTATAGCACATCAAAGCACAGACATGGATTCCACAGCTTCACCTTCTGTGATATTTCACCTTTCCCACTGATACTTTTCAGTGCAGGAACTACTGCATCCATGAAGGTGTTCAGAGTCTTGTCCATGGATACTTCAGCACCATGGCCATTTGAACTCTGTTGCAAGGGCACTCCTGTAAAAGAGATTTTTAATTTCAGTGGGGCCAATTCCTGGTAAGAG
This sequence comes from Xiphias gladius, assembly GCF_016859285.1. Taxonomy (NCBI): domain Eukaryota; kingdom Metazoa; phylum Chordata; class Actinopteri; order Istiophoriformes; family Xiphiidae; genus Xiphias; species Xiphias gladius. The sequence continues at coordinate 13,472,783 of NC_053406.1, read as the reverse complement.
GGAAATGGATTTTTCACATGAAGTTCGATTTAGTTGTCACAAGGAGTAATTCTCAGCCTGTGAAAACAGTTGTATGGTTTCCTCTGTAGCTCTGGAGGGAGCTCTCTAAAGTCTGGGGAAAAAAATGTCAGATTGGTTATGAGACTTACAATTTTGGTTTGTAAGTTTTAAAGAAATCCACATTTGGGAGGCAGGGGAGTCTAAAGAAAGACACTACTGAGGTGCATTATTGCACAAAGGACCCCGAGAGATTGACCCGTACAAGAAACTAAAAGTCAGGATGTCTCAGCTCCTACTTCTTCAATGTTGATCATTTTATTTTAAAAAACTAAAAGTCTCTTGTAAATCATCCATCTTAATAGAAGTGCAAATTACAAGAGTACCCCTTTGAAAAAAAGTTACAATGGTTTCCGGTAAAAGAATCTAAACACATAGACAAAGTCAGGTGTATGAGGACAGAATGACCGTCGCATGGAGGCATATTGTATACATGCCATACAGCAGGTTTTATAGAGGACATTACAGAGCAAGTGATACTCAGTATCACACATGACTGAGTGATAGACTGAGACTCCTGTTAGTCAAATAAACACACTGCCGGTCCCAAGCATACCTGTAAGCCCTAATATTTTCAGTGAAACTGACAAAGACACACAGTGGACGAATGTATTTTTCCCCCTTTTTTGGCATTATGCCTTTATTTGACGGTTAAAAGTCTAGAGAGAGAGAAAGCGAGAGAGAGACCAGAACCAAGGGCAGAGAGAGATGGATCTGACATGCAACCAAGGTCTCCTAGATGGAAATCGAACTGTGGATGTTACGGTCATGTGGTATGCCCCTTTAGCCATTTGGCCACCAGAAACCCCAGTGGATGGAGTGTTGATAATGTTCTGACTTTGATTCTCGGAGGAGGTCGTTGAGTATTGACCCAGGCAGCCTCTAGTGGCCTTGACAGGAATGGCAGATAAAAACACTTGACACATCGGGACTAAAAGTGGGGCTTTCACTTGGCCATACCATGCCACAAGGGAAATTAAAAAAAGTTTCATACCTGTAAAGAGTGAAGCTGTTGAATCAAATGGCAGATTATTATCTCTTATTTTCATACATGTAATTATTCTCCAGTTCCTGTTTACACTTATATGTGTGTGTGTATCTGTATGAGTGTGTGTGTGTTGACTAAACAATGTCTGACTGGTGACCTGCTCTTCCCCCAGACCTGCGAAATTGAATAGACTGCCTGTACAGGTGCCCCGTTGGCGTAAGTACAAACACACACGCGCATGCACGCACGCACACACACACACACACACACACACACAAATGCAAATGCACAAGCACATGTACAAAGATACACACATGCACACACGCCTTTGAAAAATTGTGTCAAGTGCTGATATGCTTGAATGCACAAGGACAAATACTGTATGTTAGCATAGCAACACACACACACACACACACACACACACACACACACACACACACACACACGCCCACACACAGTTTTATACAAACATACACACATATACACTTGTGGGAAAATAAAGAGGAGCTCTGATACAGTTGGTTGAACAAGGTCAAACCCTGCCTGTGAGTATGCAAACCACACAAATACACATACAGTACACACACAAATTAGGCCATACAAATGCATACTGGCACTTGGATTTAGCTACAGGGGGCGGAGAGGGAGAGAAAACAGGAGCAGACAATAATGTGAGAGAGAGGCCGACAGAGGGACAGAGATGAAGAGAAGAAACAACAGGCTGAGAGAAAGTGTGAGTTAATTAGATGTATGTCAGAACAGGAAAGACAAAAAGAGGAGAAGGCTGAGCCCAGAGAAATATTACAGTTGAAGAAATGATAGGAAAAAAGGTGTAATCCTTAATTTACACAGTCATTAACTTTGTTGATTGGTTGCTTGACCTTCTCCCAGGCACTGTGGTCAATCCAGGGTTTATCTTTGTTATTACATCATAGCTACAAAGAGTTGGATCAACTAGAGCCAATATAATTTCAAAGAAACGTAGATGTTTAAAAAGGTAAAAGTTGGGAAACAAAAAATAGATGCCTTAAAATAAATGTAAAAGTTTTCAAAATGTGTACAAAAACAATATGACAAAGAAATGTGAAATAATAGTTTCCTAAATCTGAGCATGCTATATCTGAAAAGTTAATGTATTTATTTTAGCTTGTTTATTGTTTATTTAACTGAACTTAAAAACAAAAATAAAAGTGGCTATTCAAGAATTTTGTTATCACTACGATTTTGTTGTTGCTGTATACAGATTTTCAGTGTCTTTAATTTTTGTGGTTTCATTGTTTGGAAAAAAAAAAAAAAATCTCTACTCTTCCAAATTATTACCATATGACTCATGTGTAAATTTTCAGACTTTTATTTTTGTAGTCTGTAACAAAATTGCACAGCTCCTCCCTGCACAGGGAGCCGTTAGTGCTGTTGACAGACTGTTATCATGTGGATAGGTAAATTAGAAAAACAGAAAAACTGTGTGATTGATGTTAATGGGCTTTGTCAGCTTGTCAGTCAAATTGATGGCTGTTGTGAACAAAAAAGTGCAGCTGCAGTGATAAATATGTGGGAGAAAACAAAGAAAGAAATCATCAGGGACAAAAGGGAGAAAGAGACATCGTGACAGAAAGACAGGAGTTCGGGATAAATCAGTTTTATTGTCCTTAGTTTGTTTATATGCCCAACCCTTCATCTAGCACAGAGCCAAATTACAGCAGGAGATGCCATACACTCATCCACAAACAGAAACAGTAAAAACACAATACACTACGAATCTCACACACATGCATATACAGTACATAGATACACATACTGTTTATCCACACACACTCTGTCCCTCTCTTTCTTTCTGCACATGTGCCTTGCAAAATATTTGTATTTCCCAATGTGGTTCATTCAAACTCTGATTCTGGGTGAACTGCTTTTCTCTGTCAGTGTGCACAGTATATGTTTTCAGGGCTGCAGTGGTTTGTTAGTTAGGTTGCTCGACAGAACGTTATAGTTGGCAAGGACAAGAGACAGAGGAGAGGATGGGGTGGGAGGTAGAGAGGCGATGAGAAAACCTTAATAATTCAGCTTCTGGCATAAATTGCTGAAACTGAAACTACTGCAAATTACTTTTGAGATGAACTTCCAGTGAACCTTCCAGTGTTTTCATATGTTTGCTGTAGAATAAGGCATGTATCACAATTTGTCTTTGGGCTATTTTGTTCCTTCCTCTGGACTTACCATCCATTCTGATAGGACTCCTTTGTCAACTGTGTTTATTTTGGCCTCCGTCTCCTGCCACTCTCCATCCACCCACCAGATGTCCTCAGACTTTCATCTGTATCCCAGTCACCTGACTGCCGGATCCACCTGCTCAGTTGTCTCCGATTCCCAATCACCTGTGACTCCCTGCCCATTCTCACACCTGTTCCCAGTTTCCACAATCTCCCAGCTGGTAGTTAACCAGCCAGCTCCTTGCCAGATTGTCTGCCTATGTCTACGTGTGATTCCGTCTGTCCCTCCCCTCCCCTCCCTGCCCATCCATCCATCCATCCATCCATCCATCCATCCATCCGTCTGTCCATCCATCCCTCCATCCATCAGCCTGATTTTGTCTTTTAAAGTTCCTTCACAGAACCTGTCTATATGCGCGTCTGCGCTTGAATCCTCCCTGCCTGTGTTGCTACCTTTTGCTGTTACAGGATGTGTGTCAAATGCGAATATTTGCCGCAAGCTTGCAGGAAACTTCCTTAATACATAGAAGAGGTTTTAGATGATCATATATGAATAAATGTCTATAAATATAAAATATTCTATATTGGGGGGAAAAAGTTCTTGTTCATTCAACCCAAACATTGTGGTGGTATCAGACTCAGTGTTTAAATTTGGAGTGATTTCCTTTTTAAGTGGTATTGTGATTGTGATTTTGAATTTTAATCGAGAACAGTAGAATTTTTTTTTGTTTTTGAAGCTGATACCCATTTAACATTAGACTAATGTTACACTGCAAAACGACCCCAATCAAGATCAGGGTTAAGTAGTGTTTTGTATGGTTTTGAAAGTTCTCTCATACTAAGCGATATGAAGTGACCTCTTTAAAATGTAAATGTTTCTAATGAAATTTTTAGGCCAATCATGACACAAGTTGTAAAACTACAAAGATTATAATTTGCACCAACATTGCGTTATTTTCGCCTCGATAGGTTTTCCTCTTAAGAAAAAACATGACATAGCACTGTTGTCGTCATCGCTTTATAATTGCAACTGACACTAAAGTCTAGGTTTAGTATCAATAATATATAACCTGACTGGATCTTTTCGTCATTGTAAAACTGAAGCCTTTAGCTTTTCTTCATCATTCATGATGCTTGCGTAATGGCAGTGTATAAATATGTTTGGGTCAGCAAACTGTAACCTTCCTCTTCCCCTCGTTAGGGGTAAAAGCAGATGATGTTATGGCAGGCAAAAAAAAAGTTCCCAGACTTGATTTATTAAACTTACACACGAAGAACTTGTTGAGAGAAATCTATGTCAAGTATCTCTTTGGTTTTTATGACTAGATAAACTCTATGCTTACACTAGTGCTCATCATCACAAAACAACCAAATCAATCCTGGAATGTGACTAATATCACACAGTGATTTAATTTAGGTACAAAATATCGAAGAAAGCTACAGGATCTTTGAAGGTTAACTAGGTCAAAAGTTCTTATCAGACAACAGTTTTGTTTAAAAAAAAAAAAAAAGAGAGAAGATATTAAAGTTGATATTTAACATATTTGAAATGTGGATTGTGCAAAAGGGGCTGCCAGTGAATTTCATAAAGATGCCCCTCGTATTATGTCAATTTGGTGTTTATCCTTTAGGTTTTGGTTCAGTGATACTGCAAGTTGTAAAGCATGATTCCGTCCGTAGCTGTGACGAAACTAGATACAATTGACACGCATGGGCAAAATGAGTGCATTCATACAGTGAAGAATTATTTCAGCTAGATGAAATATGAAGGAAGCTGTATCCATCGATTATTGTAAGAATTTATGCAGTGTTTTTGTTTTATTCAAACTGAAGCTGAAAGTCAGTCTTTCCATGCTCTGCTAAGACTAACATTCCTGCTAGATCTGTTACTATCATTCATGATTTTCAAAGTGGCTTCACTTTGACCTCAGACTGATAAGTCTGTACACTCACTGTATAAGACTCTGCACTGCTATAAAAATTGAATTTCCTCCCTTGGGGATCAATAAAGTGTGACTTTGATTGAAGAAAGCTTTTCAAATACAGTAGGCCCTACGGCTATAATGGAGTTAACAGTACCGTGGGGTGCGGTGGAGTGCAGACATCACAATCAGGCCCACTGGCCAAAACGGAGAGTGCCGCAGGAAGGCTGGAATCCTGAATCAGTGGAGGTTGTCCCCCATAATTAGTTATTTTATAGTTTAGGTTTCAAGTCAGCTCACTGAATCACTGATTTCCACTGAACTGACTCAGCGGGACTTTCACAACTAAAAGACTGAAGAAAGTAGGGAGGGGTTTTATTGATTCAACGGGCGGTGGATACGAGTGTGATGACAGTAATATAGTACAAAGAATGACAAAGCACAGAATGGAGGGATATGAGATTTGAAGGTCTACATAACTACTGATTGTCAGTTCTTTTCATTTCTTTGTATGCTAATTATTTTTGTTATTGATCAATGAAGTGCAGTCAGGCATTCTTTTTTTATGTCCAACATATACTGATTTACAAGGGCTGTTCATTCTTAAAACCAGATCATGCTTTACTATATGCTCATATGTTTAGGGTGCACGACCCTTTTCAAAGCAGACAGATATGAGATCACTAGAATGACAATTGTGAAAATGTTCATGAACGTTTCTGACATTTCTGAATTTTTCCATCCACATCATCCTTTCCTCACTGCCAAAACAACCTACACAGATTGAAATCCATTTTTACAATCTGCCATCTATAAGACAGAGATAGATGTGTGGTTACTAGGCTACCAGTGTGATATAAAATGTTACTGTACGAGTTAGTGACGTCAGGTGCAAAGGTCTTACTGCGACAGCGCAGTGAGACAGGCTGAGGCAATGAGGGGCTCTCATATTTCATCAGGTAGGAGAAACATCTGCATCAGTCCCCTGTAATAGCCTTCTGAGGAAAAAATGCCTGCCACTGTGATATAGTGGCAATAAAGTTGATTGAATCTTTTTTTTTCTTTTTTTCGTGTGTTCGTCTTCTTAAATGTCTGTCTCATTAAATGTCAGTCATGCTTTGATTGGCTCTGATCTTTGTCAAATGTTAATTACAGATTTGTTCACAGCAAATAAAACAAAAACTTAAAATATTTACAGCCGCACCTCTTTGTGCATACATTTATAGTCTGCAATCCTTTAATATTACGATGTATTTGTGTTTGAGCTATGCATCCTTTTTGCGCAATATGGCAGAGAAAAGAAAAGGAAGGGGACAGCAGAAGATGAGAGGAACCGGTGAAGGACAAACTACTAGAAAAAGCCAAGAGGAGTGGAGGCCAGGAAGTGATAGTAGAAGAGAGAACAGGAAAAAAGAGTGGATGACGGAAAAGATCAAAAGAGAGAGAGAAAGACAACAAGAGCAAAAGAGACACTGGGGTGGACACTGGGAATAGATAGCCAGGGGCCTAAAGAGAGAGGAGACAGTTGGCAACACTTTAATACAACAAAGGCCAGAAGCACACTACCGCTGTACAAAAACTGAGCTGCTGCCAGAGGGGTGGCTGGGTGAGAGAGAAAAGGAGAGACAACAGAGAGAGAACGAGAGATAGAGGCATACTGATGTGTGTGAGAGAGACAGGGACCAGAGAGACAGCGTGTTGGGATTGGTTTGGCAGGGCGGCACCCTTTCCAGAGGACAGACAGAACATAACTGTAATCAAAACTAAGTTCAGCAGAAGAGCAAGAAAAGAAGAAAAAAGAGCAGTACATGAGAATAGCCTATTTACAGACATTTTAATCAATTTTACATGTTTTTGTCGTTGCCCCTGAAATGTAAAAATTGCAACACTGAAGTATTACATATTTACCAATAAGACATGTTATCAAAGGAACGGTTCACCCAAAAGAGGAAATTCATCATAACACTGGGGAAATTCTAATGTTAAACCTACATTATTTCATTTGTTGGCCATTTGGTAGAAGAGCAACATGCTTTATATAGAGTTGATATGATGAACACATAGGTAAAATATTTGTGTGACATATCCAGCAGAAAAAGATCAACAATAGTGTTTACTTGGAGCAATATTTTGTCCATCTGACAAACAAGTTGTTTTAGCTCTGTTCTGGTCTCCACCAAATCCTGAGGAAATATTTAGCTCCTCTGAAATTCTTCACCAACTTGTAGCTATTTTTTTTTTCATGTACCATTGCTGAACAAATAGCTCACAGAGCTTTTTCACTGAAAACACCTGCTCACTGCCCCTCAAAACCACGATGATGAGAGTGAGCCAAAACAGTACAGTTGTAAGCCTTAAAACCAAAACAATTAGCTGAAAGACGCTGAAATGCTCCTAAGTACTCTGCAGATATGTGTGATAATCCTCTCTGCAATGAGTGACCCTTTTCACATTACATGTAGTCATTTTTTTTTATGCTGAGAAGGATGGCATGTTAATCCAGACAAATATCTCATCCTAACATTGCTAACATACAGTAGACAGATAATATACAGTATACTACATAACAGCAAAGTCAGGATTTGAGGGCAACCTTGTGAAATGAGGGGGCCTGTGGCTGATGCACACAAGCTGTTTTTTCTGCTGCGTTTTTGGGCACTCTAATGGTCAATTTGAAGCAAAGAACTCTAGACAGTTTATATGAGAAACCAGATTGTTGTGCAAAATATTCTACAGCTAGGTATTACAGAAAAAGGAATAGGAAAGCGTTGGAGGATGCAGATGCAAATTTGATCTCCTCTTATACACCCTTTTGGCACAAGAGAAGTCCAGCATTTGGATATTAATCATGCGCAAAACACTTTGGGAAATGCATTTATCAATATTATCTTTGTCTCAGAACAGTGAAGAGTGCTTCCCCGTGTATGTAATTATTTGGTCAGCCATAGTTTTGCTTATGTTTTAGCAATGTTGCCCATGAAACCTGATGGTGATGTGACCGTAACTAAGCCATAGAGACAGTCCCTAATCAATTCACTAATTAATAAATGTTTGTGCTGCATATATTAAATCATTATGACTGTTGAGTAATAAGTGTGGGGATGTGGACTGGTATGTGTTAAGGGTTAATATAGTGGAAGGAGAGCTCAAGGGCATTTTTTTTCCCAGGGACAGCAATTACTCATGGTGGCCCTGTAGGCTAATGGCAGGAAATGATGACCTCACTATGCCAAAATTAATCAAGATTGATTTCTTATCCAGATTGTTGCACATATGCAGAAATAATTACACAAACTGCTCATTCAAAGACAGTGTATGAAAAAGTCCCAGTAGAATGAGTCAGAATACAGTGTGCGGGCACCACTTGTTCCAGAGAGCTGCGGTTTGGAGGGAATACATAAAAGTCTCTCCTCATGAGCGTGGCTATGGATGGGCCTAGCAGCAAATAGTACATCAAAGCTGTGTGATTGTCTGTTTTGTTTAGGCCTATATGGCTGTCTTCTCTTGTCTTGTTGTCTGCTTAGCTGGCTGGCTGTGTGGGGAAAAGAGTTAAAATATTGATGGATCCGGAAATTGAAAATAGAACGAAGAATCCATGCCATGCCTCCAGTTTACTAGCATCACACTTACACTGAGTCTATCAGCGTACACTTCCATTGTGCTGAAATAAAGCTTTCTCTGGCTCCTGAGGGGTGTCTGGCCCTGGCAATAATAAAATGTTTATATTGAAGCACCGACATGCATCCTTCATAATTTATGGATCATGGCCTGATGCAGGAAACACGCAATTTTAACATTCCAGGATTCAGTGTAGTTGTTTCTCTTGGACTGTCTCCTTAAAAATCCTAACTACTGAAATCACCGTCATTGAGATTTTATTTTTGGATGAAACTGAGAGTATACTATTTCTTCCTGCTCTGTCAAGGAAAAAACACTTGTTTTTGAAAAATAGTCATATTGCACTGAAAAAATATAGTTTTTTTTTGTTTGTTTTTTTTACTTCCTCCTTTTCCATGTTATCTCCTCTGACCACTGGTCTCCTCTCTTTCCATGTAACTTCATTTTCGCTATAATCTTTCTTGATATTTATCAGATGAAATGAGGGGGAGAGACAACACTCCATTAATATCCTGTGCTCTCCTGAACATCTGCAGTGACACATCGAAACATTAGCAATGACAGATGAGTTTAGTGATCTGCCGCAAGACTGACGCACATCTTACTACCTTCTCAATATTCTCCACAAAACACCCACCACTTTGCAGACAAACACAGCAACAAATGGAAAGCAAACAGCCAAACAGGAAATATATACATACAGATTAAAAAAAAGTCCATTACCAGCCCTGGGAGGACTGTGGAGGATATGTGTGCGTGTAGCTTTCACTTTCAGGTGTTTCTGTCACCAATTAGATTGCAAAGCGAGGAAAAGAAACCTACAGAGACAGAAATATACAGAGTAAGAAACTAATAGATAACATACTGAGGTAAAACATGTTGTCATCTACATCAAATTAAAAATGAGATAGTTTGTCACTTGAAGGAAGAACCTTGTTGTGCTCGCAGCTGGGTGTAAAATAAATGTTCAATGCAATAAATCCCAAAGCACAAACATCTAATTAACTGTTCGACTGAGGGGCTAATTTTGATGGGGCATGCCTGTTGGTGATGAGGAATAAAGAACTGTTGGCCCTGGTGAATCCTTTGGCAGCATGATTCTAAACAGAAATGCAATTTCTTTCCTTTTTTATTTATTTTTATTTTTTTATATTATTACATCTATAATGAAAATCTTTATTAATTGCAATGTAGTGTCTTGGCAGAGTGAAAAGAAAAATGAGAAGATAATACAAGAGGAACCTGAGTGGAGGCTTTAAATGTCATGTTAGTGTAAATGTCATTTTCTAGCCATGCTAGTATTGTAGCTCCTGGAATAGCAATGATGGTCTCTTGGTCGGTCTGTCTAAAATCTTCACGGTCCCCAGAGGATGAAACATACTGACTTTAACGATCCACTGACTTTTCATTTTAGTTCCACCATGAGGTTGAAATCTGTGGTCCAAAGTGAAGGATCTTGAAAATTATTGGATAGTTTGATGTGAAATTTGCTACAGATATTCAAGGTCCCCGTAGGATAAATTGTTATGACTCTGGTGGCACTTTGACTTTTCATGTAGAGCCATCATCAGACCAAATTTTTCATTTGTGCAATACCTTGGTCTATGACCAAATACCTGCAAAACTAATGGCAATCCCATCAGCCTTAGCTGTACCTTGTGTTTAGTACTCTATCTATCTATCTAGATAGCTAGCTACTTACAGTGAGCCCTCAGAAGAAAGATTTAAAAGCTACAATCATCAGGAGTCTCATGAAGCTGGACTAATGAGTTACTGAACTAACTTTGGGCTTAACCCCAGCTTTGACAGCCTCCTGATGCTAGTTCTTTTTAAAGCAGGTACATCGTCAGGGTAACTGCACTGATTATAATCATCTTTAAAAACATGAAGGCTTTCTTTAATCTCACCAGTCACCAGTTGGGAAGAATGACATTGCCCACCTCTCCATGAAAATACTGTTGATTCAGGTGTATAAATAACAAACGGGGGGTTGTGTTTGCTTTTTCTTCCTCTGATGAGATATACTGTAGTTTTGATGAAAAGTCTTATAGTGGGACAGTAATGTTTCCCTAACCTTAACAAAGTGCTTTGAGTGCCTATAAAACAATAAAGTGTAAAAATTAATTAATTTAATAATGCTGTAGTCACTACAAATTGATATTGGACTGCAAAATAGGAATATACTATGGATTCATTCCAGCTTTTAGGTGCTCCTACAGTATTTTCACTTTGGAGTGATCCAATATTCATTCTTGTAAACTTACAGTATGTTTATCTATTTCAGTAAACATTATTTCAATAACACCAATATCATTTCTTCATCATACAATTGACCAATTGAAATCGCTGACAGTAGAGATGGCGATTAAGGGTTAGATTCAGTTAGAGCTCCGGTACAGTCACGTCATACTAATTCCACAGCCCCAGATTTTTTTTTTTTTTTTTTTTTCTTGATTTTCTTCTTGTCGCCTTAAGGGATACCATTTAAGGCAATTTATCAGACTTCATGCAGCTCCCTCTGGAGCCCAAGGGACACACATACAGTAGTATTACCCGAGACCTGTAAACTGACGTTGATGTGTAAAATCACTTACTGTATTTAATGATACATTTCAATAAGAACACTATCCTTACTCTGCGTTGTTCATATGTCAGCACACATTTGAATCCACCAGTGAGGCTGAATTACTATCACATCCTCCTGCCACCCTATTTCCCTAATCTCAAAAAAAAAAAGCCTCCAGTGTGTATGTAAGCATGTCATTCTGTGGTTGCTCTGTCAGCATGTATTTAATGTATTTAAATGTACTACTGGGGCTCTGTGAGCACTGCGAAGGAGGTGGGAGACAGAAACAGGGCAACAAGTTGCTTTCCACAAGTGCGTATTTGTTTCTAATGCCATCAGTCTTACAAATCCATTACCCCATTCACCTAATTAAATGAACAAAAAAAAAAAACATGTGTGACCACAGCATCACACTCCTACTTCCACACACACACACACACACACACACACACACACACACACACACACACACACAAACACACACAGTATGATAGCTTTGTGAACACCTAATTAGCAACCAGCCCAAACAACTTTGCATCTATTGTTTCCCCAAACAAGACTTTAGACCTTTACAGTGTTATGGAAGGCAGCCTACACCTTCAAAATGTAATTATTCAACATTTCAGTGTGATTCTTCTCTTGCCAGAAAGAAACACTTCAGGTTGCTCCAAAGCATCTTTGTGATTACGCTGTATAGTGTAAAATGCTGTTTGCATTTGGTCCCAGAATACAGAAGTAAAATTCTCACATGGAAACACAAGGTTGTCAAATATATGGCAATATTTACATTATATCTTGCTGCTGTAAAATATACATTAATAATATATACTTCATATATGCAAGCCAGGGTACAGCTCGGAGGGGACTACGTTGTACCTTTGTCTTTTTTTCCCCTACATTACGTTTAAACATTTCATGGTCTAAAAGCACTCTGCAATTTCTTTCTACCTTGCTAAGAACAATTTTTCTACAAATTCTGACTGAAGAATTCAATTATGCCCAGTCTGTAGTCTGTACAGCAGCTCTCCATCTTTAGGTGAGTGTTGAGAAGTCATCTCACAACTACAGTACGTCCCGTCTCACCACTAAATCGTATCTGGGCTTCTTCACTGATTTCATCTCAACAAAAATATCTCTCATCTGCCTCACTTTTGAGCCATTTTTCTAGTGTATTTTACAGCACTTCCCTTCCCACATGATCACTCTAGGGTTGCAGGAATAATTTCTGGGCACTGTGACTCGTCTAATCTTTCCAGTGTGCTGTTTGTGATTTTAGCCATCTATAAATTAAAACATATTTTATTGTTGCACTCACTGTATTGCTGTAGACGGCAGCAGCAGAAAACTTTCAAAAACTCCAATATTAGGTCTTTTTTTACTGTTACTTCATCTCTTAATACTGAGGTGTATGGTCATATATGTAGAATTGAAACCATGTGTTGAAAATAGAGGCATGGCTTAGAGTCCTTAGGTCAAAGGTCCTAGGAGGGTGCCTCATAGCTTGAAAAGGAAGGCAATGCTTTGTGACTGAAACCATATGTTAGTTTTTAGGAAAACAACTGCCCTACTTAAGAGTCGGTGGTCAAGGCTGATTTCCAGAGTGGTTCATCGGCTTCACACCATCTCACGAGCAGATCTGCAGATGCTTGACTTGACGCTGTACTTCTTTGTAAAACAAGTACCCACAAAACAACTACCCTGCATTTAGACTAGAAGTAAAGCCAAGCTTTCTTGCTATGTCGGCACATACTTAGTCAATACAGGCAGATTTTCAAGCATTTTTAGAAGACACTCACCTCTATAGTTTGACAACTGACCCTCTGTAATAGTCCATCCCTGAATATTTTTTTTTCAGTCCTTTCATATCTAAGTGCAGACTTGATGCTGTAGAAATAAAAATGTAAATTTTACAGATTTGACAAGAAGAAACAAAGGATTACAATCATCAATGATCAATGGCACAACCACAAAAGTACAGAACAATAGTGGAAAGGATAAAGCTAGAACATAAGAGTAAGAGGATAACAGTATAAGAGATGATACCACGGAACAGCATTGTCAGTATCAAGGATGGCAGCACAGCATAAGTGTAAAAGAGGACTCCGGTCAGCACCTTTCTGTTCTTTGTACCATAAGGGCAGCACACTCATCGAGTGCCAGGTAGAGGACTGTGTGATGATGTGATCCTTCCAGCGGCTTATGCAGAAAAAGACAGCTATTGTAGCACCTGCATCCACTGCCAGGAAGGAGATTTGCAATATGTTAATCCTCTGTAATGCACGGTTTTAATAGTTAGATCAATGAAATATGCTGTTGGACCCGTGGTTTAAGCTTACACGTGCAGTCGTTTGCAAGAGAAAGGTAAAAATCTTAAAATTCTTGCCTTTCTAGTGGAGGGTGTCCTGTATGTCCAGTTGCATGGATTGCTGCCACATTGGTTAAATCTCTGTTAATTCACTGCGATATCCTTTCGTCCTGCCAGCTTTTCTTTAGTTTTGTTTGTGCTGCTGCACCAAAGACAATTTATATCCTCCAAGCTCTGTGTCAAAGATAGAATCTATGAACCAAACTGGACTCTCCGTCCGATCATAAATTCAATGCTGCAGCAGAGCTAATTTAGCACCACAACAGCTTGGTTTGGAGGATAGTTTGAAGATATGCCCTTGCCTATGGGCAGCAGAACAGTAAAAATACATTAAAAGCAATTGGTTTTACTTCATTACCATATTTTTGGGCTGGCTTGTCACCATATTGGTGCTGTCTTATCATATTCAATACTTGACAGGACAGTGAATTCTGGGATAACAGCTGCTCAATTAAGCACACAGATTCTTTAATTACTGGTTGCTATGGTTTCCCTGGAGGTCTGTGGTCCATGTCCCATATGTCCTGTATCAGCAGCATGTGTTATTGGAATTATAAGCCCATGTGTTTGTGAGTTTAAGTGTATGGCCATTCGTACCTCCCTCCCTCTGCACACGCTCATGTGGGGCCAGGCTGCATGTGTGGCTGTTTGTGTTATTAATCCAGAGGTTTTGAATTTGCTCCCCAGGGGACGGACTTGAAATGAAGAACGACTCCTCTTGCCCACACGTCTATTTAAATAAGAATGTTGCGTGGATGAGTATTTGTCAAATGCCAGCTGTGCTGTCCGGTGCTGAACATGACAACCACACTCAGAAGCTGTATACATCAATGATATTTACACACACACAGACATAGAGGCGCATGTAGACATTTTCACTTTTTGCATGTTTGCAGTAGTGTTGACCTTCAAACCTGGACTGGGGAACCAACAGTACGAGACATATGACCTAACAAACTGATACAGTTTCCTTGTTGTCCTTAGCTGTACATTTAAAACCCTACATAAGATACATCCTGATTCGGGGAATGCATTCTTCAAAGGACACAGCCCAAATGTCTTTGAAGACCTGATGGCCAGGCCGAACCCATGACTCTTCCTCAAATGAGTTGATCTGACATCACAGAGAAAAACCATGACTAAAGCACATAACTAGGACAGGTATTAACATTAGTATCAACTGTTTAATGTGGCTGTTAAGTTTTTGCATGGGGTGCTTATCAGGGCAGGAGAGCGAAAGGCCAAGGCCTTGTCACATAAGTGTTTATGACAGACAAAGAGGAAGCAAACAAAAGAAGCAGAAAGGTGTATATTTGGGCTGCAGACTGTGTTGGTGGGCAAGCCAAAGGGGCAGAGACAGAGGAGGAGAAATGCACAAAATGTCAGGCATCACCTGTCATGCTTGGCGCCTTTAGGGAAAAAAGGGAAAAAAAAAACGGTTGAATAAAGCGTCACTCACCACTGGCTCCTGTTTTTCCTTAAACTGGACTCTGCTGATGGCTGGATTACTTTCAGCTGGAGTCGACCATCACTGGCCAATGGCTGCAGCTGTGTTGGGATTGAGTGGCAGGCAGGTCAGAGCTGTCCACGGGCCTGATATCTCCACTGAGAATAGGAGCAGCCGTGCAGTCACAATAATACAGTACATTAATGTGAACGTAGAGAGTGACACACATGGCACAAGCTCAGGGAAAATGTGTGGCATAAAAACACAATGTGTAGAAAAATATACGTACATTGTAATACTTAATTGAGTCACATAATGGAAATCATTTTCACGGTCACTTCAATGGGGAGGTGAGGACAGTTCTCTAGAGCTGTCCCAGTTCTTACAATGCACATTAAACATTTGCACCTTGAAAGATAATGTAATATCACTAAAATGACTAAATTACAGTATACAAAAAAACGGAGAACACGCCTGGTCAATATTAAGAATCCTGTCCTTTCCATGTTGTATTTGTGCTGAGCCAAAGCCCAAGAAGAATCAAGCCAATTAAATTGAAAAACAGAAATGTCTGACTAATTGAACCAACTGCAACAAAGTCAGTACACCCTTCATTAGTGAGAATCCATTACTATTATTTTTATTATTGTTGTTGTTTTTATTATTATGTTGTATGTCTGCCTTTACTTTTGATGACTGATCAAAAGTATCCTCCTGGGTATGGATGACACCATCCTCTTACACATCTGTGGAAAGGTGTTCTGCCATTCTCCGCACATGATTCTTTTCAGCTGATCTTTGTTGGAGGGGTTTTGTTGCTCCACCTTCTGCTTGAAAATACTCCAGGTGCTCTATTGGATTCAGGTCAGGGGACATACTTGACCATAATTGTCATGTTGGAAAATTCCTCTCCTACCAAGTGTCTTGAGACTAGGAGTCTTTTCATTCAGAAGTTGGGTATGAAACTTGCATTCATGGTGCCATCTATAATTGTCATCTCCCCTTCGTCTTTTGCACTCATGCAGCCCCATATCAGCACACTCCCACCTCCATGTTTCACAGTCGGCACTGGCCAGGTCGTGCTGGACCCCATCTGATCCAAACTAATTTATTTTGGTTTCATCTGTCCACAGAGTGTTCTGCCAATGTTCATCAGGCTTCTCTTCGTGGTCTTTTAACCTTGCAGTTTTGTTAAATGTTAAATGATTCAAAATTGTATTAGGCACAACCCAGGCCAAAATTGAGAAAGCTGTGGTTTTCACAGGTTATTTTATCTAATGTTTGTTGCAGTGGTCACAGGTGGACTCACTTTTGCTGCCTTCAGGTTGTACTTTGGGGCCCCTATTTTCGATGTACTCTATCTAACCTGTTTGTTTTTAAACATCTACAGCTCTGCTAAAAAGCTAAAGTTGCTTTGTGCCTCTCACGCATCAAATACTGTATAGTTGTAAATTTGGACACATAAATCAAGATTATACACTGTTTAAAAGTCACAATTTTAAAGAAGAATTTGTTCCTTCCAATAGGGAATACATCCATTAAGAAAGGGCAACATTAGAGCACAGTAGAGGAGGAGGACCTAGATTTTTTGATTGACAAATCTATTTTCCTTTTTACAATGACTTAAACAAACCACCAGGGAAGAGTTGTCAAAACAATTCTTGCTCTCATTTCGACTATTATGCATAGTGTAACATAAAGAAACACACATGCTGTTTTTCTCTCATGGATAAACAAGTAAGTTTAAGGTTTTTGTACGCTGGCGTTCATACCATAATAAGAAAAACAGATCAGTGGCTGTCTGGAAGGGGGATACTTTCACCAGTTTTAATTAGGTGTAAAACACAAAATGCACCCAAACTATACACTATTTGCCTATTTATGAGAGATAACTAGGACTTTGTAGCCTCACATTCTGCAGAAAATGATGTGGAGAGAAGGACGATTTAATGGGGAGGCTGTTGTATTATTTGTGGAGCTGAAGAGGTGGAGTTGTGCCAGATATGGCAGATTTTATGCTGAGTCTCCTCAATCTGTGTGAAGTATTATAAATATTAATGACTAAGGGTTCTGTCATAAAGTTGATGTGGACTGTGATGGATTTAACCCACAAACAATGCCAAAGTTTATAATTCACTGGAATTTTTTTTTCATCTTCTTTTTATTCAGCCTAGCCACTTCCTGATAGAAAGTAGGAAGATGTAGGTAAGTTTCGAAACAAAATATATTTCATATTTCACTTCATTGTTAATGTTTAGGACTATATAAGCTCAGTATGTATACAAATTACAGGACAATCTGTGTTTAGGGCTAAAATGTTCTGCTGTGTTGTGCTGATAATACACTATCTCAGCTTGTTGATGCAACACACAACTAGTCTTGACGTTGTATTTCTGCATTCAGTTGCATAGATGTTTGGCTAGATGCGGACGTGGATTGCTTTTCTTGATGTTGCTGCTGTGCGGAAGGTGACTGTGGTTTAGACTGCCTGAAGTGTCAGAACGAAATGAGTCAAGAAAAATTGCCTTAAATAGTATTTGAAAGCTGTTAATGTTTTACGGCTGCATTATGGTGCCGTCACACAGTGTTTTGGGGGAGGCTGATATGGATTCTAGAAATACTGCAATCGGTTTGTTTCACTTCACCATTTGTGGAGTGAAACAATCCACTGCGAGGATTTAAAACCGCAGTCACGATCCACTGTATAACCTGACAGCAGCCACAGACGGCCCAGGGGAGAGCCTGAGTGGGCTCAATGAAGATAAATAGCAAACTGATGCTTAAGTGGCTTTAGTTAAAGGCAAATACCACAGAATTCTGTAACTTGAAAAAATTATTCATCTGGCCCGGGGGTTAAAACAGTTTGTCATAATAATATCTCCTATAGCCTGAAATAAGAAAGAAGATTATCATGTCCCAAACCTGTTAGGCCACACTGATGCACTGTGCAGCTTTACTGAGAAGTAATTTAAAAAAGTCTCATTGGAGTGTAAAAGCTCTTATCAGTTTGTCAGTCTTGTAATAAGTTTCTCAGTTATTGGTGATACAGGAGAGCCTGGCTGCACATTTTAATAACATCACAGAAATAGGCTGTTTGTCCTTTGGTTTCTTTGAAAAAGAGTTGCTTACATTCAACAATAATGGGTACAGACTGCATTTGAAATTAAACAGGACCAGCAAGTAGCCATTTAAACTTTAAGAAAAATGTACTGATGACCGCACATTATTACAGGTCAAGAACAAACCTGGTATCACTTGTGCTTACTTGTGTGCTTTTAAAATGATTGATGTTTCCCAGTAAAGACAGTGTTCTCCACTGGGGGAAAATATTTATTCTTCTTGTTCATTCTCTCACAAAAATCAATTAAATTGTAAAATTTAAAATGCCAAAACAGGAATATAGGAATCATTATCACCATCCCCAATCACTATCTTTTATGGGCAAAGTGGCTTAAACCTACATACACTAAAATGCCTGAAGCTGTAGGACAAAAAAACAAATCCAGCCACATCCGTTCAACCATTGTTCAACCATGACCCAATTCATGGGCACATAATGTTTTATTGTACATCAATATATATTTAAAGCGTATTTCAAAAGTACAGCAGGATTGTAAAAGCTGCTCATGACTATTTATATCTTCATTATAAAATGTAATAATGTATTCATAATATCACAATAACCTCAACCTCATCTTTGAAGTGAACACTGTATGTTTCCTATGTAAATGAACACTAACCACTGGACTCCTGTAGAAATGTAATTCACTGTAGCTCTACTCATTTCATGCTGAGAAGAAGTTTGCTAGGAAGCAATTCCTCCAGCCCAGGGTTACAAGATTTCCATCTCTATTGAGTTAGTGATAACTAAGATGAAAATGATCTTTCTGCCATGCTGACAGACTTAAACATGAGCACTTGCCTGCACTCTGTGCAAAAGAGTTTTGTTGTACTCCAGCGCCGTAGACACAAGCTTTCCGTGGTCAGGTAGAACTCAGCTTCATCGTTAGCTCTTCCTGCTCAGCCACAGCTTCACCTGTACTAATCAGCATCAGCCCCGGTTCTGAAGCCATCGGGAAAATTTGAAATGTGGTACTTTTTTGAGTTTGAGTTGGAGCAGAGCATCTTTTATAAGTGAATGTTATGGCACGGACATATAACAGAGACTAATGAGCAAAGAGCAAAGGGTAAATTTGAGCCTTCAGACTGGCCTTTAAGGATTAGCTGTGCAGTGTCCTGCTCCAAACCCTGTTCAGCTGTTTAATATGCGTCCTCAACCTTTTGTTAGCTATGCTGACAGTCCAGGTCGGCAAGCTGATCTTAAAATCACTTACAGTTGAGTATAGATAGGCAAGTAATAATGAGGCAAACAGCCAGCAGGCAGGACACTGGCAACAGGTAATCAAATCAGGAAACAAATAACAGGTAACAGGTAGCGCACAGGAAAGGCTGGACCAATAAAGCATAAAGGCAACATCAACACACTGTCGAGACTCATTTTGAGCTGCCATCTGAACTGAGTTGATCTGAGTGGTCAACAGAGATAGAAAACACAGGCTGTTTCCAAAATCACAGACAAACACCTGGCAATGCATTGCTTGGGATAATCAAATGTATGCAGGAGCACATTCCTGGTAAATTAAACACTGTATTTCTGAAATTTCCCTCGGAATTACCTCAGAATTGGATCTGTTGATCAAACTGGACTCCCCGATGCATATCTACTCACCAGTGCTTGAAACACCATGACCCAATCAAAGCAGTTGTTGCACTTTGTTTCAAGAAGGGGCTTTTTCTGTCTGAACAGCCACCTACCCCATTGACTGTTACTGTCTGTTACTTAAATCTCACAAATAGTGTAAGAGAGTAATGATCAGGAAAATTTTGTAGACTTGACTGTCTGCATTTTTAATGTGCTTCACTTGATGTTGATAAGGACAACAGCTAATTTTGCTTGCCCCTGATCCAAAGACCAATGCCATTTGTTTGGTCTTTTTTTTTTTTTAATTAGTTTGTATGGGTGTGGTTGTGCCATTCACAATCACTGGAGCAGGCACACATGCTCTTTGGCAGCAGGGGGGCATCACAGAAACAGCTCATCAGGCAGGCTGCAGGAAGTGCTCTGTCTTTGTGGCAGTGCATCTTTGTTCATGCATGACAGTTTGACATGTGGCGCAGCAGAAGAGGCTTTTCATTGGCAAATTGGGAATGACAGGTGAAAACCTTCCGACGGGGGGTCATAAATTATAGAGCTGATGCAACTTAATTGTACGTATCTTCGGATTTATTGATGTAGACGTAAATAATTCAAAGGTGAGTGTGAGTGCAGTATGGTTGATGTAGATTTGTTTAGTGGTGTGGAAATGTGCGCAACGATGAAGATAACGTAATCGAGATATTTACTGGAAAGGGGATTCCGGAGAGCGGATGAGATGCAGAAAATTAGAGAAGATGAGGGAGGAAGATGCAGCTGATAAGAGAGATATCACTAGTTATCACTGTAAATACAGCTTACTTAATAACAATAACAACTTAATAACACTTATAAAGAACAGATAGTTGTTTGTATTGCGTGTCATTCCTAAATAATTACCTAAATGACACATTCAAGAAAAGGAAGGAAGAAGGGATTGTTGCTGAAAGGGAGAAGCCTCATTTAGAGAAAAGTCAAATGGGAGTGGTGTATGTCAGCGGACTGCTCAGCATGTCCAAGGTCAGGGGAGGAATGACCTGCCTGAAGGGAGCTGGCAAAAATAGCACAGAGTAGGGCAAAGAAGGACAGAGGTACCCTAAAAAGAGTGACGGTGGCTGGAGGACTTCTGAGGGGGATACGGGAGGAGTGACATAGGATAGAAAATGGGAGGAGATAGCCGAGGAAACGGGGCAACAGAAGGAGAATGAGGAGAGGGATACATGGGAGGGAAGAAGAACGGGCTGTAGGGAGTTGTCAGGAGCAAAGAGGGAGAGGGTGGAGAGTAACGGAGGGAGAAGGAACCGATGGAAGAGGAAAGTAAAGACAAATATGACCAGAAGGGAGGCTGAACAATAAAATCAAGGACAGTTTGAGGTGGTAGACAACTAGATAGGAAAGGGAAATACCGTTGGTGAAGAAACTACGCTGTACTACATTGAGGAGAAGCGGAGGAGAGAAAGACGAGCAGAAACGTACGGTGAAATCTTAAATTGTTTCACGCTCCCTACAGTATATTCTTTTCCTACATTTGGCAGTCAGTGTGGAGCGAAAGGAAAAAGCAGTCGAGGGTGGATAACAAAAGGGAATGCAATGAAAGGAGTGGAGGAGTTCTTAAGGCTGTGCATGCTTTCTTTCTTTCATTTTCACATCTTCTTTCTTCCACCCCTTCTGTCACTGTCCTTGAAGTGGAGCGCGCGCGCACACACGCACACACACACACACACACACACACACACACACACACACACACACACACACACACACACACAGACTATTATTCTTTATATACACATAAATACAGACACAAATACATATGTACAGGACAGTATTCTTGGAGATACCACATCAAGTGTTACACACACAAACTGACACATGTTGCTGGAGATGTTCCCACACAAACATATGTACCGTCTTTCTTTGTCATTCTTTTTATGTTTTGTTATCTTTCCCCTGTGCTTTCATGAACTCAACCCTCTCTCCATTTCTCTCTCAGATTGCCTCTCTCTCCCCTACATTTTATCTTCTCTTTCATTCTCCCTTGGATTTCCTCCCAAAACAAGCCCTTTTCTTTTTTAAATGGGGCTTTTCTTTAGCTCTCTCTGTCCCTCTCTCCCTCAACATTTGTCCTGCTGCACAGATCCATTCATTTCATGTCTATGAAAAACCCACACCAGGACAGTCGTCAAAGCAGATTACTCATGTACAGCACATTCTGTGGAAAGCTATATTTTTTTCTTCCATTTTTTGGTTTCTTATAGTGCCAGCCACCCACAGATAGTGTTAGGTACAAGCATAAATACCACCACTGACATACAGACAGCATCCAAATAGAGAGGAATACAATGCAAACACTGGGAGATGTGTTAATTATTTATTTCATCTTTATTTAGCCCAGCAAGTGAATAATTCCTACTTTCCAAGAAATCCTGGCAAAGGCTATTTTACCATGTTGAAAGGAGATAACACACAAGTGAAGAATTCAAGTGTAGCTGCTGCGGCCACATTGCTTCGGGAAAGAGTACTAATATGTACTCTTCAAGGAGACGTGCTGTTAATCAAAATATTCATGTTCTTGTGGTCACCAACATTTTGCCGGCACTCAGAGTCTAATACACAGACCCTGTAGTTCTGCATACAAAACTGAAGAAAATAGACTTAAAAACAGGCTTTGAATGGTGTTTACACGCGTTTAGCCAGGCTAGCAGCTCTGTGAGGCTTTACTTAGTGTTGCTGATGATAAGCAGGTATACTGTTTGCTAACCTTTTTAGTTTAGCGTATTAGCATAATTACATTTTATCACTACCACTAGGTAGGGTACAGGGTACAGCTGAGGCTGATGGGAATTTGCCTCATTTGTCATGTACTGTGTGACTAAAGTCCTGTTTTGATATATTTCAGTCTGGACCAAAGTGGTGGACTAGCCAAGTGATTCACATTGCCATCCCTTGAGCCGCGGCAGTAGTGTAGCATTTGAAATGTACTAATATTTATAGAGTTTGCTGACAGAATCTCACAGTTTCCCTGCTGACATAAATTTTTTGTTCATTTCACTCAGTGGCTGGACTTGATAAGGTTTGTCTATTGCTGTAGGTGTTTCAAACTGAAAAAACCTGTAGGCTTTGGGGACAGCTGCAACGTGTCAATGCCTGAAGGAAGCTGGTTGGACTTGATGGATGATTGTCATTACTTTCTTTTTCTGTAATATGTTTTAATACTTTCCCCACCTACTTTTGAATAGAGACTTTTACTTATGAACTCTGAATGTTGAGCCTGAAGGTCCCCTGTTGGCATGCATGGAAGAGGGACAGCGGCAAACTGGAAGCCCTGACACACATCGGTCAGTTACGTCTACAAGGTAAACCTACACACACATACACACGTATACACACACACACACACACACACACACACACACACAACCAGACAGATGTACACACAACTGCCTGCAAGTACCGCTATCAAGTAGAAAAATAAAATGGGCTGCTCTGATTTCCTGCCTGCACTTTGATCAAAACTTTGTGGCTAAGTTACGCTGGATAAAGCTGCATGGAATAAGTGGGAAAGTAAGCAGCAGCCAGAGTTCACTGATTAGATGAGAAGCGCCGCAGGTAACTCAAGCCTCCATCACATCATGAAGCTACGTAAAACTTTTAACCTTTATTATTTATTTATTTAATATTTATTTAATATTTTGGAGTTATGATCTTATTGTAAGCAGTGACTAACAGATTAACCTTTAACATACCCAAGGGATATTGAGGATGTTGCAGCTGAAAAATGGTGAAAAAGTTAACTGCAACTTCTGTGTAACAGCATACATCTTAATTTCAGCCAGTAATTTAATGTCTGTGTGTAGGGGCGTGTGTGTGTGTGTGTGTGTGTGTGTGTGTGTGTGTGTGTGTGTGTGTGTGTGTGTGTGTTTGTGTGTGTGTTTGTGTGTAGGTGTGTGTGTGTAAACTATTACTGGATGACTTTATATGCGTAATGGCTCTGCCAGTGCATCATAATGATTGAAATGGAAATAGATGGAAGCTGTCAGAGAGGTTGAAAGTCCCAGAGTTGGATAAATCACTACTGTCATGGGAAAGAAACTGTGTAACTTAATTCTTTAACCTTTACTTCTTACTTCCTTTCTTTTGAATTTATTTGATGAGCAACTTCCGTAATCATTGGCTGTGAAAGAAAGCCATCTGAGGCTGCATAAATTTACATAAATATTTCTACTTTCATATACAAAAAAAACTTTCAAGAAATACTTTTACATCTGTAATTTAGAATTTATGTGGCTGATAATGTAGAAGTGTGTAAGTCCTGACAGTGTGCATGTGTGTCCTCTGGATCAGTATGCTGCCATATAATTCATCATTAAAAAAAAATCATCAGTCATCTATACACACACACAGGCAACCACACACAGACACAAAACTAGGGAGTGACAGCTACTCTCCCTGATGAGAAAAAAGATACATTGAACAAACACAGACACACTTAGAGCCATATGTCTCACATAGGGATAGTCAGATTATTAATGTACACACACGCAACTCCCTGCCTGACTTTTGGTCCTTTTGCATCCAGTAGCACACAGCACAGCTGTATGTAACAGGCTGGGATTAGGAGGAGTACATGATCAGATGATGTGCTGGAACCTGGCCTCAGTAATGGCCAGTAAAATTATTTTTAAAAGCAACACACTCCACAGCGTCCTGATCATTTCCTGGGTGAAAAATAGGTCCACGGAGTGAATCTACATCAAATGTCTCTCCCAGGAGGAAACTCATACTGTTGTGTGGGTGGAGTGGACTCACCAGACTGAACATGCAGCACCTTCATTTGTATTACAGTGTAGGTGGAGTTAACACATTTGGTTGACGTGTTGCTCCAGTCTGACACACTGCCCACTCCGAGTGACATGACACACTCTGACTCTGACTCTGACTTAGACAACACATTCACACTGTAGACGCAAGGCTACACGTTTGAGGCATAAGTATGTTTCCAGTGAAGTAATTGTCTAATGGCGTCAGAAACTTCCTTTCTGATTGCAAAACCAAGGAGAACCGCACCCGGCACTTTTTATGATTAGCCAAGTGTGTGGAAGTTTTAAAGTATAGCAGGGAATGAACACCCTCTCAGAGTCTCTTTCTTAATTCCTTGTCACTTTTTTGTGTGTACAACCAAGTACAACACCATGAATGCCTTCAAGGAGGTTCTCTCCGAAAGCGTGCGCTATTATCCCCCTCTATTAGACTGACTGCGTCAAGATAACAGATATGCAAAAGGCACAGAGCTTATGGAGAGAGATCAGGAAGGCAGCGTGATGCAGACAGGAGGAGGCTGATGGCAGGCTTTTGGCCCCCCATATGAGTGTGGCCTTTCAGAATTGGTATTAACGATTTTGTCTCTGAGATGTGGTCAAGTGACACATTGTATAGCCTGGATTGTTCGAAGCAATGTCTTTGTGTGTCTGTATTAGATAAACATTAATGCCTTGTTCAAACGTGTTCAGCATGAGGTTGAAAATTTTTAAGTTTGTTAATTATTGAAAGTAACGCAGGGATCGGTTGACTGTGGGGCATCTTATGACTCGTATGAGGAGTGGTGGAAGGGGCATAGTTACACAGTTACTTTTTCCATTTAATTTTTTTCACTAACAGCATCACATACACATACACTTTCAAATTCATAATAAATAAATCGTTTCAAGATTAGTTCAAAGAAGATAGGCCGATTCTGATTACTGATAATACTCAAGTAATAACTGTGTATACATGCACATATGTGTTTGTGTATATCGAATACACCTGAATTATATATTGACAACGTACATGTGTGTGCATAATGTATGCCAGTGCATGCTCTTTAGATATTACTAGCACCTGAAATCATATGAGCCAATGATTTCCCACATAAACCCATACACATTCACGCACACTCTTTCACACTGTTTGACGGAGAGCCAGACTGTCAGATGACTATCAGCAGGGTCAATCGATCCATCAGCCTTTTGCTGTAGAGATGAATGATCAAGACTTAAAATTGCCTGTTGTAACGCTGGAGGTTAAACAGAGCTTCAGTACAGCGTTAACTCAACGCTGCGCTGATGAGCGCTGACAGTAGATGTGAGGCTAGTTGGAGTCAGGATGCTGGAATTTCATTTGAAGGTGGCAACAGAAGCACATCAACATTATTTAAAGGGGCAATATGTTATTATTTTAGTTTTATTTAGTTAAAAATTAACTAAGATTATCAACAGAATATGAAGAAATAACATTCCTGTCCTTTCCGTCTTGTCTCGTAATACTAATTTGTACTTCAGTATTGGGTCACTTAACATCTGGTCTGTCCTCAGTCCAACATGAGAGGATGAAGAAGCAGTAACTGCAAGTAGCCTATAAACCTGTTTTGCAGCCGTCCTCCCTCGGCGACATTCCTCCCGTCTTCCCTCAAAGCTCAGCTAATGATGCTGCTGCTCCAGCTGCTCTCCCTCACTTTCCCAGCCCTGTCGTGGCTCATCCTCTTCTCCTGCCACCACTACATCTTTCTTGTCTCTCTGACTGGGAGGACTAGGTGTGACATTGGAGTCGTCAATCTGACAATAGCCGAAGAAATCAACCCTACCAGTTACATACTCAGATTGCAAAGTAAACCTATGTGGGAAACATTTTTCCCCAGTCCATTCTGATTTGGCTACATGTCAACGACTGCCCTATGCCAAGGTTAGATTTATTCAAGCTAATGTTAGCTCAACGTCAGGGTGAGGGTTGAAACTTGGTTATGAATGGCCAGTGAGCCCAGTCCCAGAATAGCCAGTCCGACTATGGCACGGGGGAGGACCAAAGACTGCATTTCCTTGTTTCTTACGATAGGGGTGGACACCCCAGCTTTCTGTTAATATGCTGCCCTCTGTTTGTTGGGAGTATGATTTTGACAGTTGGCCATTTCTTGCTCATTGCCATCTTTAACAAAACAGATGTGATTGGTGATTCCTCCTTTGTAACCATGATGAAATACCTCAAGAGACCCTCTTCCCCTTTTTTTCCCCAACACAGTGTACTGTTTCTGGCTCTTCCCAACAGCTATGAATTGGTAGTTTTTAAAGGGTTTGACCCTAAATAGCTACATTTTGAGGAAATCATTACCCTAACAGCCTATTTTCTATTCCAGAGCTGTAAAATACATGGATGAACGGATGAATATTACCGCAGTGACCAGCTCAGCCTTGTGTGAGTTCCAGACTACAACTGACAATTTGTTCTGATTCCAGTAGTGATTTCCAGTCGAGCATTTTTCCTCTGTCATTTCACAGACTGTTTCATCCCCAGCCATGAGTGACTCAAAGTTACATGAGGCATGAGCAGGAGACCCCCCCAACAAGGTTGTACATATTAAACGAACATGATGCAACATGTTAATTTGTGAGCTTCAGGAACTGGGGGGTGGATTTTGTTAACCTGTTTCCAGTCTTAATACAAAGCTAGGCCGAACTGCTGCTAGTCGTAGCTTCATACTGAAAAGACAGACATAAGAGTGCTATCAACTTCTCATCTAAAACACAGCAAGGAAGTGAGTACATGTATTCCCCAAAATGTCAAACTATCCCTTTAATTGGTTTGGGGGATAAAGATGTCTGTCTCTAAAAAATGTTATCAGCAGAGTGGAAAGTAATCGTTGGTCAGATTTGTTTAGCAACTCCATTACTCTTAATAAAGTTTAACAGAGTGCATATCGCCAGTAGGATGTCATACAATACAAATTTGTTTCTTGCACATTGCAACCCCTCCACATCTTCTAGCAGCTGTCCACCTCCACAGCTCTGTGGCTCAACCAGCTGCAACAGTGGCAGACTTCACCTGGACAGAACCTCCGGCACTGCATCACATGTCATACTGTGTTAAAGCAATGAAGAAATGGCCAAGTTTCAGCCTCAGTTGTTGCCAGTTCAGAGCTTCAGATGGATCTTAAAGTGTGGAGTTATTGGTTTGTAATGTCCTGCGGATGTTTCACAATTTACAGCATGCTATAAAGACTTGCACTTGTTATTTCCTTTTAAAGCCTGTAAAACTGTAACTTAGATTTACAAGCGACTTTAAAAGTAAGAGTGTGAATTCCTAAAAACCTTGTTGTGAGAGGGGAAGAATGGGGGGCGACAGAGGGGAGCGAAATTGGGAAAGGAAAGAGAGCCGCAGTGGCAGAGAGACAGACAGGGAGAAGGAGAGAGTGAGAGATCAGATAAAACAGACAGTGGAGAATTGAAGTTAATTTGTTTCTTTGATGACAGCAGAACACCCACAATCTGATTGAAAATATTAACAAAACACTTTCGAATCGGATAGCTCTTCTATCTCTGCTCTCACAATACAGATCCACGCTTGTCCATTTATCTCCCAATCTGCCTCTTGTCTACCCCCCCCCCAAATTCTTCATCCCCTTTCCCTTCCATCCCACACACAGATAGTTGGCTCATACCCACCCCCTATTTGTGTCTCTGATGTAGTTTTCGTCTTCCATCTCTCTGGTTTTAACACACTTTCCCTACTAGCCTCCTTGTCTTTTTATCAAACTCTTTCATGGCCTCTTTTTAAAAAAAAAAATTTTCAGCCTCTTCCTTATTTATACCTTGTGTACCTTTTTTTCCTGCCTTTTCTGTCCCTTTCACCCCTCCTTTCCTCCCCGAATTGTTCTCCCTGAATTCCTTTTCTTCCCCTTCCCCTCTTTCCTGCTTATTGCCTCTCGCCTGCTTGCCCCTTCTCTGAAATGTATTACTGTCATCTAGTGTTTAAAAAGTGAACCACAGCAACACTTCCGTCAGTTCGGTCAGTGGATCAAAGAGGTCTGTTCCTCCTCTCCTCTCCACTAGTTAACGGTCTGTGTCGCAGAGAACAGTTTGGAGTCAACAACAACAGTGAAGATTCAGTGATAATGATGACATTAAAAAGATTTGTTCTTTAATATATTTGATTTTTTTTGCGAGGGTCTGTGAAAGTGTTTTGTATAAAGAGAACATACTGCATAGGAAATTAACATTCTACAAGGCATGTGCAAAAAGCTTCATTATTTTTCTTGCTTAAACACTAACTAACCATAATAACCATAATTACTGGATCAAACTTAGGAAAAACAACATCAATGATGCACTGTTGTTATAACTATAGTTCTTCAGACATGTTGGAGCTGGACTGCCTTGACACGAGGCATAATATCCAATTACATTAAGCAGAAAGCATTCACATTTACGAACAACAACCAGTGCAAAGTTTGAGCTCCTTGGCTGAAAACATATTGCCATAATAAAACAGCAGCTTTTATAAAGACATTTCTGGGATTTACAAATAATAACATCTTGGTTGAAACCTATAAAATTACTGTTCAGAGGTACATTTGTACATGACTGTCATTTCCAAAACTTTTTTACAACACACAACACACTGATTGGCTCTAACCTAATGATATGACAGATGAATTTGAATGAGAAATTCCAGCTTAAACAGATAAACAGATAACGTTCCACCCAAAGTTAACTCTTAGTAGCGACAGATGAACTGTATGTTTTCCTGGGGATGGGGGACGGAGACATTCTCCTGCTACATAAAAGTGGCATTCGTGAAATCTCTGCTGTTCCCGCAATGAGATAATACCAGACAGTAGACAAATACAAATTGCAGTGAAATCTGAACTGAAAATTAGATGCCTGCAATGAAAAAAAAGGCAAATTGTCACCTATAAAGACAGTCATTTATCAGCTGCAGGGGATCTGCACACATGTTTGTTTGTTGTTGTTTTTTTGTCTGACCACTTAATGAGATGGCTGTAACAACATGGTGCATTTTCCAGCCTAAGCAAATGAGTACATTCAGTGCACTTCAATCCACACAGTGAGCTACTGCACATTCCATAATACCACACCTGTCTTTACATGGAAGAGGGCATTGCCCAACACTCTGGCAATGTTGCCCAACATCAAGGTGACATGGAGAAAATACCTGTGCAAACAACATGAAAAGAAGCTCCAGGGCCATTTATGAAGAGGAAGTTCTGGGTGAAAGGTTTCAAGGTTCTGACAATCTATTCCTCACAGGCCTGATCTTTAAGCTTGCCCCATCTTGTTTGACCTATATATTTTACAGCCATAACCACTGCGAATTTCCTCAATTGAAAGTGATTTGACTGGCTTCTCTTACTGAACAAGAAACAGGTGGTTAATCTGTAAAGATTATTGTAAAAATGTAATGCTTTGGTAGTCTTAAAAATACAGATGACTATGATTACAGTTATTATCTTAAATGAATAAAGATTCAAATACAAGGTGTCTCCACACGCCTACTCCACAGGGTGCTCTACCAAGAGTCTGCTGAGATGACTTTCTGTGAGTTATGACAGATCTCATTGTGTGAACAGCAGGCCCAGCTGTCTTACTATCAGGTATGTGAAAGTTAATGCTACTTTTGTTGTGTGAACTGTTCATGTGAAGGTGAGCTGTTATTGCATGCTTTATCCCAAATTTCGGTTTTCTTCTTTTTAACATCTGCTGTAGCTGATTATTATCTGGAGTGATTTGGATCACCAACATTACAAATTAATAAAAATGAGGAATGCCAGCTTCAAGGGCTTCATATTTGTAACTATAGAAAAATCAAATGTATGAGAGAAGTGTTAGGAAAAGGAATATAGTTGTAAGTAGCGAGGTAGAAGGACTTTTGCATGAGAAGTCAGTGGAGTGCGTATACAGTAGAGGATGAGTTTTAAGCCTTTGGTAGTATATATGAAGTGACTGTGTTAATCTGTCTCAAGCAGGAAGATTATTCCTGCTTGAGTGTGGTGATGACCAGCCTGGTGCAGGGAATCCGGAGCCAGGCAGCCAGTCCTGACAGTATCCAGAGCATGGCCTCGTGTGTCTGGCTTAACCATGGTCTGGAGGTATACAGAGCGGCAGATCCCTTCACTGCCGTGACTGCCAGCACCAGGGATTTTAAAGTAGTATGAGCAGCCACAGGGACCTAGAAGAGGGAGGGCAGGATAGAGTGAACATGAGGGAATCTGGGGAGGTTCAAAGCAAGACAGGCTGCAGCATTTGGGATGAGTTGTGAGAGTTCAAGGAAGTCTCTCAGTAGGCTACGACAAAATAGAAGTAGAGATACTGCGACTTGGAGCCCTGTAGACTGCCTGCAGATACATCTATAGATGTATCCTCTTTAGCTGTATCCTCTGTTTGATAGTTGTTGTAGAATGTAAACCTGCAGGATCACAAGGTGGATACAATAGCAGGACTTTTAAGAATCACAGCAAAATTCAGGGCAGCAAACAAGAAGGGCAGCAATGACTTCCATGCAGGGTGGCTAATACTCTTACAATGAATTCACAGATTCTCAAACCTCTTTGTTGGTCTGTCTTTATAACCTGACAAAAACAACGACATTCCCATAAAGTGTCACAATACTCTACATGTTGTGCAGTTGGTTCAAGCTTATAGTTTCTTTATGGGTTAACACTGTAATTTTCTTCATCAACTTCACATCTTTTTAACTGAAGTTGCTATTTTGGCTGAATATATTTTTCATAACCATCATACGAGAATTGTTAGTTAATTCAATCCAGTGTGCTGGCTCAGCTGTTTAACCGACCTCATTCATTAGCATTGAATAGGGTTGAACCATGCAGTTGCTGCATTTTGCTGCAGTGAGAAGCACTTTTGGCTGTAAAAATGGGGCTAAATAATTTCAGAGAAGGGGTCTTTTTTTTAAACTGGTCGCCACCATGCATGAAAGCAAGAAAACATTTAAGGAACATATCAGGGTTATCTCTGGATGTCAGGTTTAATGTTCAAGGCATTTCAGAGAGTGATGCCTTGTTAGTCTGTGCGAGCTGATTGTGCATAACTAAGTTTTTTGTTGGAGCTCAGTCAGGTGTGAAATAATGTTTCTAGCCACTCTACACACTGCATTATCAATTATCTCATTTATCCTATCACAATGTCCATCCTGAGTGCTGTCTTAACTTGTGACAGACCTGTGTGCTGGAATCAGCTCTTAAAGGAAGGCTGGCAATATTGCGTATTTTAGTCCCTGAATGGACCAAAACCAACAATGTGTTAGTCCATCTTTCAACACTTTCCCACTTCCCTACCACATAAATAATTCAACATGTCTTAAAAAATGGGTCATGAATACGTACTTTCATTTAAAAAAAAAGGGAGGGACAAATAATTTCCCGAAACAGCTTGGCACTGTAGTTTCTAGCAAATGAAACTCAAACAGACGTAAATAGCATATTTGTTGGGGGCTATTTTCAGCTGGGGATCTGGTGCTCTAGTGAGTATTTGCAGCAGCAGGATGGTGTATATGGGACTACCTCAAAATAAACTACAGTGCACATTCTTATTGTAATAAAGGAACATGTCAGCCTGTGCATCAGTGTGGCTCATAAAAGTGTTTTCGCAAAACAATGGAGCTCTGTGACACAGAGAAATAAGCTATATCAGGCTTTGGCTAAACAAGCGATACTTGTTACAGGGTCAATTCATTTTTTGGTTCTTTCATTTGATTTTTTGATAATGAGAAATAATAGTGAACATCACCAGAATTATCTTTTAATATTGGAACGCACCGACACCTCTCTTAGATTTGTAGTTTTTTATGGTTTAAATGTGTCTTTCCATTCCATCAACCTCGCCTCCATTCCATCAACCAGCTCCGACACTGTATATAAGCTGCTGAAATTCCTTCTTCATATCACCAAAGTCCTGCAATAATACGAATCTCAATCTCACAGTTGAGGTATGAGGTACACTGCTTTGACAAACCGGAGCAATGATTGCCGTCCTGTGTGTAGACTGTTTGGTGATTGATAGAAAAAGAGAGCATTTTTCAGCATAGCTATTCTCTACATTATAACACTTTTAATTTCACTGCATTAGCATCTGATTTTGGATCCAATGTCCATCCTTATTCTATTTCATGCAAAGTTGTTTGCCTTGTTAAAGTTTTTATTTCCTTTAATGCCTGTGGTTTACAAAAGCTTAGAAACACAGCCAAACCATCCTCATCAGTGTCTTCCCTGACTTGTACACACTCTTTCACACCCACACTTGTCTGCATCCATGCACACACAGTACCAGCTCAACTCCGCTGGTAGCATAATATTTCAGCAGCCTACTGTTTTGTCAACGTGAGAGCCTGAAATAGAGATACGCTGCTTTCCATGGAGATACACCCATGGACAAATCAGCCCACACGCGCACCGTCGCCGACAGGAGGATGCTCACACAAACAACACAAAAACCTAAGCAAACTTAAGGATAGAGGACACATATACACACTCACACAGACCTCTCAGATGTGGGTGTGGGAACCTCTCTACACACATGGACACACATCTGTGCACACATAAAGAAGAAGCGTATGCATTCGGATTTACTCGGATGTGGGAGCAGATTTATAAACACACAACACAAACACAAAGCTCTGAGCTTGGATGAGATAAACATATGTTGAGATTCTGGCTGATAAAGCTGAAGATAACACTGGAAAATGGACCAGCTCCCCAGACATATAAACACACGCACACACACAAACACAAGCACGCGCGCACACACACACACACACACACACACATAGGTAGAGTGGTTAATGACGTGCGGCACAGATTTCAGGCGAGCATCTTCAGTAAAGCAATGCAGTAAGAGAGTGGCAGAGCCTCTCCAGTGACAACTTTACCAGCATGCTCTGCATTTCACATTTCCATGTAAGTGGACTCCCTTTGAGCTGTGCTCCCAGTCTTGGGATCATTTAAACCACTTTCACTCATAACCCGAAATAATGAAGCCACATGTTACCTGCATTTGATCCATTTATATCAGACCGCTGTCTCAGGTTAATGCCAAAGTGTTGCTGTTCACACAAGAGCTACACCTCCATCTACTCCATTTCCAAGCAAAAGCGTTTTAGCAGACGCAATATAATTATATTTGCTGTACAGAGGTGTCAGCTTTCAGTTCATTAAAAGTCGTTGCTGCAGTGTTTACCCTGAATTTACAATATGACAAATAGTGGTGGCAAACGGGTGTAGTTTTGTAGTTTCTGTTCTTTATTTGGTCTCCTTTTGGAAAGTTAATATTAAAACCAACTATTTGCAATAATGGTCAAATTTCTTTGCACCGGTGAAGAAGAGAATTTATTCTTTATAGGCCTAATATTCATGGAACTTTATGCTAATCCCACAGTTATTATACAAAACATGTTCATGTTGTTGAGCAGGGTAAGCCCTGGGGGGAAAAGGGTTGCAAAACCAATTTGGGAAACGTATGTTGATTGGTTCAGACCGACCTCAAACATGGACTGAACCTGTCAGCCACACATCAAAGGTGACACCCAGGGGAGTCAGTATTCCCCTTTTGGAAACTTTCCCAGTCTGTGACAAAACTGTAGGCCACTATGCAGAATCAAGTATTGAAACCTGAAAATAAATTAACATCAAAAAAGGAAAGTGAGATAACACGTAGGCAATGAATGTGGCTACAGATTCACAATCTGGAGTGTCCAAATAGCTTTAGAGAACAATCTTGGCAGATATTACATGATGATGGAGTTGTTTTGTGCTGATGCTGATGTACTTTGATCCACAAGTTGCACTTTTTCAATGATCAGAGGAAGTACATTTATAGCCTGTTCTCCCTCGGGCCTCCCACACGCCAGCATCAGTGAGATCAGTGAAACCCCTGAAGGTTGCGTTGCTGTTGGCATCATTTCAGCTGGGAAAGGAGATGGAGATGTCAGGCTGGTGCTGCTACAAAGTCTTGAGGTTGAGGGTGGATGGTTGTAAACAAAGCCCTACACAGTTTCCTGAAGCACCACTTGGGACTGGTGCTGCACAGTCTGACACCCATAAAAACAGCAGGTGACTGCCAAGGACTTGCCCAAACAAAAAATTCCGAAGTCCATGCATAATGTTTCTTCATGTTGTGGGTTTTAGTTTCCCAAGTGCCATAAGGTGCTTTTCCTGTAATGGCCACAAGGAGTTGGCTCGAAAAAACCTCTACGGTAAGTGTATCAAAGTCAACTGGAAAACCCATACTTCCCTCTGAAAATAGAAAACCAACATTATTCAACAGGTTGAGGTATAGATATCTAATCTCGTTTCTCCTTTTCTGCAGTTTAGTAGTGATTATGAAAAGTATTTTTCCACAGAGAAAAATATACGGTTTGTCTAAATGGTTGACAGGTGTATATCAACCTCAACAGAGTTGGTTGGCTGCTTGCTTGTCCTACCTCAACTCTGCCAACTCTCCACCTCATAACAATAATTCAGATTTTCTCCCTCAAAAAGACAAATAAAGTTGCAGCAAGGAGCAAACTTGAATGCTTCAAAGGTAAACCTTGATATCACAGACGCTACTTCGCTTATTTAAAAAAAAAATGTTTTTGGTGTTATGTAAAAGTGAAGATAAAAAAAGACTAAAGCTTATTCTCAAATAGCATATGTACCTTTGCAGTTGAGTACACTTCCTCTTTTGTCAGTACTTGCTGAAACATACAGAGATAGAGGTTGAGGTTAATTAGTGTGTCTTGTTGACCAGCTGAACTACTCTAAGTGCCCAACACTCTCTGTTTCCTGCTGTGCAGCTGAACCAGTAAAGCATCTGGCTTCTCCGGATGAATTTATTTATTTATGATTGGGGGGGGGGACCCTGCTACGTAGGTCCAAATTCCCCTGGGATCTCTTACCTTAAGTGAAGTCACTCACTGAGC
Organism: Xiphias gladius; assembly: GCF_016859285.1. NCBI lineage: Eukaryota > Metazoa > Chordata > Actinopteri > Istiophoriformes > Xiphiidae > Xiphias > Xiphias gladius. Next base: position 13,437,176 of record NC_053406.1, on the reverse strand, counting down.
GGTGGATGTGTCTGGAACAAAGAGTCTGCTAAACAACTGCGATACATATGCCTCAATGAGCAAAGTGATCACTGGAAGAGCAAATGTGCTCATTTATTGTCAAGAGTATGTTGAGTAGTTAAGAGAGCTAAGCATTGAGCGCTCACGCTTTGATCACATCACGAGTTGAGAGTTGTGATTATTTTCTTTCAACCCAAATGTTAAATTTAGGTTGCAATAAATGGAACTTGTTGATGATGTTTATGCTTTTGTGTCTAAGTTGAGACATTCAGAGCACATTCGGTACTCAGTGGACTCATTACTCATTACAGGGAGTTTAGAATGTTACTGAAGAAAACATCCAAAGCTCTGCGAGAGTTTGTGATGCCAAAGCCTCTTCCGGCCTTTGCAATCGAAATAATACAACACGGGCTTCAGGCTGATAGTGGTATATCCTAAAACAAGAGTACAAAGATCAATTTTGGTCACGTTTAATAAATTTAACTGCTCTCTGTTATAGTAATATTTAGTAAGTTGCTCTATATTTGCTCTACAGTATGTAATTACAGCGGGTAAATGTTTATTAGTGAAAGATGAATTTTAGGTCAGTTCACAACCAGTTCACCAGTCATTCCTTCTCACTTCCCCACCTACATGTAGGTACTCGACCTCTGCTGCCCGACTGTCTGATAAAAACAGCTCCGGGTTTTTTTCCAGTAGGCTCCTGGATGTTTACAGAGGACACTTGTGAAATTGTGTAATGGTTCAAATGTGAATGTGTGGTAAGGAGGTTATGTAAGTGCATCTATCACGTCTGATTCATGCGTTCTCAGATCTGCATGAGTGTGTTTGTGCGTTTGTTCAGGAACGGGTGGTACTCTGAAAACCGTGGAGTTGAGACACCTTTCTGTGCCCCCCCCCCGAGCGTATAAACTCATACCACCAACATTCAAAGTCTTGGAGAGACACTAGCAAGGCCAAGCGGGTGGGTAGAATATAAGATAGAAAATTGCACACCCACAGAGACACATGCACATAAACACCTGCAAAGCTGCCTGAGCAACTTCAGTTCCACTCAGAAGGTCAGAACACAGACGTGCATGTTGTACCAATGATTCAGTTCCCCAATGAGGGGAAACACATTTGCCTTTTAAAACCTTTATGTGGGGGAGCTAATTGCAAACCCAAACATGAACTCTCAGACTGCCTTCAGTCCACTCATGTTTTTTTCAGGCAGTCATTTGCTTTTCTGCATTTTTTTGCCTAAATAACTTCACATCAAAACTGCTACCTAACTCAATGAGAAAGGAATAAAGATGAGTCAGAATCATCTTCTCATCTGAAACCTAAATTAAGTACTAAACTGAGCACAAAAGTAAAAGGGATGATTTGTTGGGTGTTGATGAGCTTGAGTTTCATGACTCCTGCGATCAGTGTGGCTGTCTCTGGCTCTGCTAGTTAAAGTGGACTATACCAAAGTTTTCTTGAGTTTCTGAGCTTTTGCTCATTTCTTGCATTCTCTCACTACACCGTGAGGCTGTCCTGGATTCTGAAAATCATTTCCCAGGGCTTATTAATTGATATTTGTCTTTAGACATGACAATAATTGGGATTTATAAATGAACCAAAAGTATTTTTGGCCAAGGAGGAATTTGACCCTGCAGCTGGTAGTTATCATATGGAAACCTCTGCCCACAGTCTATAAGAGTACGCTGTCCAGCCACTTGGGACCAGATTGAAATATCTCAATAACACTTAGATGGATTGATATTCATGGTCCCCAGAGGAGGAATCCTACTGACTTTGGTGATCCTCTTTACTTTTTCTCGAGCATCACTATGATGTTCGCATTTTTGACATAACAACTCAACAACTACTGAATGGATTACCATGAAATTTGTACAGATATGCATGTCCCACTCAGGATGAACTGTCATAACGTTGGTGATCTTCTGATTTGTCACCATCATCAGGTCAAAATTTGAATTTGTCCAATACTTGTTTCATGACTAAATACAGCCTCAACTGTACTGTGTTTAGTGTATTAGCAAATTGGCTAACATGCTAACATGTTAAACTAAGATAGTGAACATGGTAAACACCATACCTGCTAAACAGCACCCTCTTAGCCTTGTCAAGTGGGTCTTTTGGTTGGAAAACGTTGTGACAAACAGACAAAGGGTGGACAAAAGAATCTTTTTTACAGTATTGTGTCAGAATTCAAGCTTTTTTATACAAATCTGATACAATGTAGCTTTCTAAGTCACAACTGACAGTTGTTCTCTTGATGGACTAGGTTTGCCAAATAATTTGTCCTGTTTCTTAATGCTGTTTCAAATTATACGGGAGTGAGTAGGCTTATGACGCAGAGTAAAACTGATTTTACTGATTTGTATCTGTGTGTGTGTGTGTGTGTGTGTGTGTGTGTGTGTGTGTGTGTGTGTGTGTGTGTGTGTGTGTTTGTGTGTGTGTGTGTGTGTGTGTGTGTGTGCGTGTGTGCGCACGTGTGTATATGAGAGGGAGAGAGATGTTTTTGGTTCCACTGACCTGAACACTTCGATCTATTTACAGTAAACCAATAAGTTTCAGTGTGTGTGGATTCCTGGATATTGGTGTCTATTTGAGGGTGTGAGCATACTGTATACATGTCTTGTAGAAGTCTTTGCGGGGGGGGGGGGTGAACAGTTACTCTGCTGCTGAACAAGGCTTAGTCACAGAGGAAATAATGGGGCTTGATTTCCCAAAACGGGCCTAAGTAATAACACCTTTGTCCACTGACTTACAGCCTCAAGCAGAGAACAAAGTAGGACATAACAACATAAAATCCAGGTTGAAATTATTGGTCCCCTTGAATTTTAAGTGTGGAATTTAGAGTACCTTCAGAAATAAATGACAATTAACCAATTTTTTGTAATCAAAAGATTTTAAGGAAAAGCCAAATGTTGCTAACAAATGAAAATAAAAAACAAAACTTGCATACTAATGAAATAATACAAAAAGAAAATGTACCCCCAACACAATTATTGGCACCCTTCACTAATATTTGGTTGCAGAACCTTCGGCAACCATGACAGCCTCTAAAACGTTTCTTGTAGCCATCTAGAAGCTTCTTGCACCTGTCTGCTGGTAGTTTCTACCACTCATCCATTTCAGAGTTCAAGCTCTTTTAAGTTTGAGGGAGTCTTTTTTTTGCAAAGGTAGATTTCAGCTCTCTCCAAAGGTTTTCAATGGGATTTAGGTTAGGAGTCATTGCTGGCCAGTTTCAAAACAGTCCGTCTTTTCCTTTTCAACCATTCTTTTGTGCTGCTGGATGTGTGCTTTGGGTAGTTGTTTTGCTGAAAGATCCAAGACCTTCACCTCAAACCTAGTTTTCTGACACTGAGTAACACATTTTACTCTAAAATGCCTTGGTTATCTTCTGATTTCATCAATCCTTTGATACATTCAGTGCCTCAGTACCAGATGCAGCAAAGCAGCCCCACAGCATGATAGAACCTCCACCATGTTTTACTGTAGGTAGGATGTTCTTTTCCTTATGGGCTTCATTTCGTCGCCTATAAACAACCTGAAGCTCTGCATTCCCAAAGAGCTCTACTCTGGTTTCATCTGTCCATGGAACATTATCCCAGAAAGACTGTGGCTTATCTATGAAAGTTTTTGCAAACATTTGTCTTGGCTTTTTTGTGTCTTTCTTTCAATAGTGGTGTCCTCCTTGGCCTTCGTCCATGGAGCCCACGCTTGGTTTAGCGTGCAGCGTATGTTACAGGCTGAAACCACCACTCCAGATTGCTCCAGGTCAGCCTGAAGCTCTTCAGGTGTCTTGCGTTGTGTTTTTTCCACAGTCTGTATCAACCTTTGCAGACTTCTCTCATTGAGTTTCTTCTTAGCCCCACGTTCCAGAAAAGTCTTAACATTTTATGATTGTGACACTACAATCTGTTGAAGCAGGGATTTCACGATCTTTGCCAGTTGCCTTGTAGTCTTTGGAATTGTTATGTTTTTTGAGAATAGCATTTTTGATGCTCCCTGACAGCTCTCTTGTCTTCGCCATTGTAAAAAAAAAAAAAAAAGTCGAAACAATCAGCCCCTTTTTATGCAGTAAAACCAGCATTTATTGGTTAATTCAGGTCATGAAAATTGAGCACAGATGAGTCTTGTTTGTTTTTTTTGTTTCGAGAAACCAATTTAAATTCATCGTAAGGGGAACCGTAATTGTGTTAAGTGTACTTTTAGTTGTATTTTTTATGTCACTTGTCTTCACTTGAGGATATTCCAAATTCTGTACTTAAAATTCAGGGATGCAAATAATTTCAACAAGGACTGTATCTATTTGGTGTAATGGGGGCAAGGTTTGGTTGATTGAACAAAGTACAAAGAACTGAAACTCATTAACATATATAAGAAATCCTAAAGAATTTGGATTTTTATGACAGGAAACTCAAGCTGTAGTTTATTCAGCTTCATCATGTGTACACGATAAGGAGTGACATAAATGAGCCATAGTGCTTCCAGTCTTGCTGTCATGTCATTGGCCCAGATGGCCTCAAGATGTCACTACAAGTCATATGTATATACCTACATCATATGAGTCTGAACATGAGCTGCGAAAATCAACATATTATGTGCAGCAAGAAGCAGCTTTTTGAAATCAGGTTTGTATATAATGGATCCCCTGTTCAGTTAATACAGAACTGAAGGGCATTAAGATCAGACCAAATATGATTTTGCTGGATCAACATATCAAGATTTAAACTGAATCTCTGCCACTTGTTTGAAGCCAGTGGGATTACCATGTCCATGACACGTAGACTAATATTGTGGATATAATACATAATACGTAAACAAAAAATAGGCCAGTAATCATGAAATATTTTATATACATATTCAAGCTGAATTTTTACATCAAACAGCAGGGAACATGCAGTTCATAGTCTGATTTGACATGTTTTTCTTGACATTTCTGGAAAATCAGATCCCTAAACAAACACAACATCAGACAGAATGACCTTGATCTGCAACTCAGACACAGACAATCCAAAGTGCACCTCAATGTAAAACAATTTTCTCCCACTAGTTTGCAGTAAATTTAGTGTGTATTTCTATACCTTGTGCAGCTTTTTTTTGTCTTGTGTTGTTTATAGCATTTAGACTCCAGTACTACTCACTTCTGCTTTTAGATTTCAGCCTCTGGGATCTTAACAGAGACAATGAGAATAATTTAGAAATGGACAAGCATTTCTGAAATCTCCAATTATTTAATTTTTAAATTATACTGAACATTATACTGTTTGTGTTTGCCTTGTGTGCGTAATGTGACCTAAATGAGCAACTCAGCAAGTGTGAGTCACTGCACATACTGTGCAATCTATCAGCAACTTTGACTCTGACTCTAAACCTGATTCTGGATCGGTTTTGCTGACTTTGAGCAGCAGGTGGCAGCACCACATTACTGAAACGGGCATTCATTTAAAAAAAAAAAAGGAGGAAAGCTATAATATGTAAAGTAAACACACACCTTTCCAAAATATGAATGCTACTCGTGTGGTAAACGTGTAAAAGATCATAATGCACCAAAGCAACAGGAAAAACAAATGGTGCTGGAACACACAACAAATGTTTTGATGAATATGTATGTTTTCAGGAGTGCTTATATTTTCCGTGAGGTTCCCTGTTCCTTTATATTGTGTAGAGCACTTGTATCAGTGACTATGATTCATTTGTTTGAAAAGTGCAGACTGACAGGATTTCCCATCATTATGAAGAACAAACAAAGTTGACCTAAATATGCCCTGAACAGTTGAGATATGAATAGTAAGTGAAAACGGAATTATGTGATTAAACAATTCAATGAATTCAGCCATGAATCGCATAAACTGTTGTTTAAAAGTTATTGCCGACCTGCCTGAAAGCAGATAAACTGGCAGATAGGAAAACATTCTTGTATGGCAAAATCGTCAGAAGTTTCTGTACTTCTGCTTTAGGTTATTTTTTCATGCCATTTTCGCTCTATATAGTGAGATTGCTTTTGTTCTTTATTTCGGCTTTGCTTCACAAGACCAGGCTTGCTGTCACACAGGTTCGGTCACAGAACTAAACACCAAGGCTTCACGGTCAAGTCTGTTGTGGGTGAGGGATTGTAAGAGTCCAAGGAGTGTCACGGAGGGAACTAAAGGGACTAAACCATTTATTCAAAAAAAATATTACATTACTCAAAATTCAGTGCACACTATCTATTATTTTCATTAATTCCGTTTATGTCAAGTCTGATAGATTCTTGTGTATATTGACCTTCTTGAAAGTTTAAGGTCCCTTTGACATTTTCAGTCTATTAATAACAAGGCACTGCTTGCACAAAAAAAGGTCAATAACCACTTTTGTTGGCAGCTTTTAGGCATGTTTCTGAATATTTTGTTCACACGGTGTTGTGGAAGAAAGAAGAAGTCTGAGTGAAGACGGTGGCATTACAAAATACATCCAAAAACAATTCCTCAAATTGTACTATATATAAAACACTCACAATATAAGGGACGTTATAAAAGATGCCAGAAACAAGTTGTGGGTTACACCTGACTGTCTGCTGGCTCCAATGCACGGGCAAAAATCAGTTTTCAGTGCATATAAAGTTTTCTGGGTAGAGCCGAGTCTGACTAGTTTTGCTTTTGAGGCCGAGCCTCGGCTCAGACAGAGAGGAAATGGAAAGGCTTTCAGAAAAGGAAGTGAGGCCCCTTGGTACGTAGGAGAGGAAGGTTCCAGTGGTGTGGGGGGATGCTATTCACATCGAATCAAAAGCCTGCTTGGTACACGATGTACTGTACATAGTCACACTTCAGCTCCTCGCCCTCTTTCTCTCCTTCTCTTTTTACGATTGAGCAAAGAAATAGTCACTTCTGTTTAGCATCTTATTGTCTCACCTTTGGCCCTGATAACAGCCGCTAGACTTTGTTGCAGTGACTCCTCAAGGGGATTGCTAACGTGCAGGTGTTAAAGCTGACCACAGCAGACATTTGTGCCTCACATAGTTGACGGATGGATGCTCTTTTCTAGGGTATTTGAGGGAATGACATCACAGGATCCTGGAGGACATGTAGTTAACTTTCTTTCACCAGAGTGTTCTTCAGACCATTCCCGGAAGATACTTGCACAATAGAAGGAAGCTTCACATATGCCATATT